>NC_050173.1:7458243-7473243 GCF_008315115.2 Sander lucioperca
TTTGGTCTTGAAAATGTCAGAAAAATAGTGTCAGTCGAAAAAAAGTTTAATACACAAAGCAGAGAAAAAGCCGGACGTTTCCATATCTGAGAGGCTGGAAACAGCATTTTCTGGAGGGAACCGGTGCCAGGTTCAGTTAGTTTTAGGCCGGCGACAAACTGGCTGCGTGGCGTGAGCGTGTCAGTTTTTATTTCGGCTCCCATGGTAACAGGTTAGAGCGTGCACACTGCCTGCGTGACACGCACGTTTCAGGCGCGACTCGAGCCGCGCCTAAAACGCGCGCCTGCTAGAAATAGGACCAACGCCTATTTTGCACACGACACGCAAGCGTGTTGGAAGCGTTCCCAGACAACATGACAACATAGAATAGGAAAAGATGTTTATATGTCATTTTGACACAAATACATATTAATAAATGACATGTTGATGTATGAAAGTCTCGAGGTTTTGATATAAATGCAAAACATTTCATTTTAAAGAAAATCAATTTTCAAATATTGCACCTGTCAATCCAGAAGGAAATATTCTGGAGCCTATTTTGCCGTCAATACTGCCGACGTTGTCTCTGCTGTAATCAGATCAGAATATATTTATGTTTATGTTCATGGAAACATCCATGTGTCCAGACAAGGCTAGCAGCAGCGTCAGACACCTTTCTGGTGTGGAAAGAGATAGAAAACGCCACGCAGCTGACACGCAACAGAAACGCCACGCTCACGCCACGCTCACGCCACGCTCACGCCACGCTCACGCCACGCTCACGCCACGCTCACGCCACGCTCACGCAATGCTAACGCCACGCTCACGCCACGCTAACGGCACGCTCACGGCACGCTCACGCCACGCTCACGCAACGCTAACGCCACGCTCACGCCACGCTCACGCCACGCTCACGCCACGCTCACGCAACGCTAACGCCACGCTCACGCCACGCTCACGCCACGCTCACGCCACGCTCACGCAACGCTAACGCAACGCTAACGCCACGCTAACGCCACGCTCACGCCACGCTCACGCCACGCTAACGCCACGCTCACGCCACGCTCACGCCACGCTCACGCCACGCAGCCTGTCTGTCGCCGGCCTTAGACTTCAAACCTAAATGTGTCTCCGCTCTTTGTCTTCATCGTGTTTTCTTACAAAGTCTATCCCTCATGTTGTTCTCGGGTGAAATTTGACCCATTTTCAAAAAGTTTCTATATCAGAAATTTGGGTTTCTTTCAACCAAATTTTCAAAATAAATAACGTGCATGGTTCCCTGCAACGCTCTTCACAAGTTAAATAAATGATCAGCTCATTACTTTCATTGAATTTGGGTGTTATAGTCAATATTGACAAAAAACGTCGGTAAAATCTTCAAAAGAGCAAGAAAAAGTGACAAAAAATTTGAAAAAAGTGTCGATAAAGACGACCAAAACGTTGGAATTTTCAAACATTTTGACCCACAATAACTAAAAGTTGCATCACGGTCGACGGGGAAGAATCTGAATCAAAGGTACTTTTGGGTTTGTTAGGAAGCTGCAACTAACTAACTAACTAACTAACTAACTAACTAACTAACTAACTAACTAACTAACTAACTAACTAACGATTTTTTACTGTTTATTATTATTAGTAGTAAGTAAGTAAAGTTTATTTGTATAGCACCTTTCACAGATAAAAATCGCAAAGTGCTAACGACAAATTAAAATACAAGAACATTTAAATACAAATAGAAAACATAACAAACAACCATGAAGACCCCTGCTTGAACAGCAGAGTCTTCAGCTGCTTTTTAAAAGATTCGACAGAATTCAGACACCGTAGAGAGGGAGGAACGACATCCCACATCCTCTAGGAGCCACTGCTGGGATGATCGGTCCCCTCTAGTTTTAAAATGAGTGTGGGGAATCACTAATAGCCTCTGACCTAATGACCTCAGACTACGGGTGGGAGTGTAAGACCAGCACGCCCATGGGCCACAGATGGGTGCAGGTGCATTTGCTGTTTAAATGACGTGGGCGCTGGACGGGAAACTGCCAACTGGGTCGATCTTAAACTAGCAAAGACACTTGGGTCGGGCTTTACGCTGCTCCGGGTGCAAGATAGGAGCCCTTAGTGTTTGTGTCCAGCTGATGAATCACAGTCCGTTACCGGCAATTTCCACTTGATGCGGAACGTCTGCGGACCGGCTCCGCTGAGGAACGGCTGCGTGCTCCGCCGTCCGTCAATACCCACCAGGTCTGGATTTGTTGCGGCACGGCTGCGACCATGACTGACAGCTGTAGTCACGAGGACCCACGAGATCTCACGAATTCACGTAGAATAGAACCACAAAACCACCACCAGTTAGTTTCCATCCAGAGGAGTAGAGGGAGAACTACTCTGAGCTGTGTTTTCAAGGTGTAGTGCAGGGAAATATGATCCGCCGTGAGCACGCTGGGTTTTACTTTGAAAATTAACCAGATTTTTATTTTGTTTCTGTGCTCGACTTCCTGTCTCCACTATCTGCCGTGTGCTGAATTGCTGCGGAGCTCTCCGGCGTCCGGCAACAATAGAAGCTCTGGTATCTGCTCCGGAGGGCTGGGACCGCCGGAGCTGGGACGGAGTCGGGACGCAGACGTTCTGCAGTCAGTGGAAATACACACACTGACTTTAATGGAAACTTAATGACTCCGTCGACGTTCCGGAGACGTTCCGCATCCAGTGGAAATTGCCGGTTACTCTTTGGTTTCTACCAACCCCTGAGGGAAATATCTGTCTCTTAAACGCTGCTAAATGCTCCACTGTGTCTCTAACTGAGTCTGTCTGCTGTTTGTTAACGTGCAGTGGCTTTATCCGAGCTTTTATTCTGAAAAAACAACGCTGCGGAAGTTGCAGCCTGCCGGATAGATAATCAATGAGCTGAAACTCACTTAAAAGCTCTGTGTCTACCGGAGAATAACAACACATTGTCACTTAACACATTTGTTGTTATAAAAATGAACATTACATTAAGTATTCCTGAACAGGAAGCCGCAAAAATCAGTGAAGTGACACTAAAACGGACCTTCAGTTTGATTACCAGGGAAGACGACAAGAAAAAGCTCTTTTGAAAGCATAACCACAGTGTTTTAGATATTTAAAATGTGTCTTTATGAAGGTCTCAGAGTGTGTTGTTGTGCAAAGAAACTGCACTTAAATATTAAATATATTCGTGCTGCAACTGACAGTTATGCAGATTATTTTCTCGATGCGTCGCTCACTCTATAAAATGTCAGAAAATAGTGCTCGTTATGATTTCTCACAGCCTGAGCTGGCGTATTTATATTTGTTTTATGCCACAGTTTACGACTCAAAGATGTTCAGTTTGGGATCCTAAATGTAAAAGAAAAAAAGCATAATTTAGAAGCTGGAAGTAGAGAAATGTTTTGGCTTTTTTGCCTCTGAAACGTGACTGAAACGATTATTAATTAAGTCGATGAATCGATGAGTTGTCACATCACTGAGAGAAACTGTCTGCACACAACAACAACACCGCCGCCATTTACAAAATCGACAAAAACGTTGGAAATAAGAGACAGAAACCTCCTAGAAAGTGACAAAAATGTTGGAAGAAACGCCAAAAGACATTGAAAATGCGGCAAAAATGTTGGAAATGAGCGACTTAAGCGTGAAAAAAACGACAAAAACGTTATAAAAAGCGACACAGGGCGCCCGGATAGCTCAGTCGGTAGAGCAGGCGCCCATTTATAGAGGGTTTACTCCTCGACGCAGCGGCCGCAGGTTCGACTCCCACCTTCGGCCCTTTGCTGCATGTCTTCTCTCTCTCTCTCTCTCTCTCTCTCCTTTCATGTCAGCTGTCCTGTCAATAAAGGCCGAAAATGGCCCAAAAATAATCTTAACAAAAAAATAAGTGACACAAAAATGCCGGAAAATTTGCTGAAAAAACAAATACGTTGTTACTTAAATGCCAAAAACTTTTGACATTGCACATTAAAGACTACAGCTGCAAAGATTGTCAACTATTAAATTAATCTCCAACTATTTATATAATCCATTCATCAGTTTGAGTCATTTAGTTGATGATCAAACAGGTAAATCCTTCCTTCCTTCCTTCTCTGCATTTCTTCCCTTCCTCCTTCCCTACGTACTTCCTTCCTTCCATCTTCTCTCCTTCCTCGCCTCCTTCCTTTCATCCTCCTATCCTTTCCTCCTCTTCCTTCTTCCCTACGTACTTCCTTCCTTCCATCTTCTCTCCTTCCTCGCCTCCTTCCTTTCATCCTCCTATCCTTTCCTCCTCTTCCTCCTTCCCTACGTACTTCCTTCCTTCCATCTTCTCTCCTTCCTCGCCTCCTTCCTTTCATCCTCCTATCCTTTCCTCCTCTTCCTCCTTCCCTACGTACTTCCTTCCTTCCATCTTCTCTCCTTCCTCGCCTCCTTCCTTTCACCCTCCTATCCTTTCCTCCTCTTCCTCCTTCCCTACGTACTTCCTTCCTTCCATCTTCTCTCCTTCCTTGCCTCCTTCCTTTCATCCTCCTATCCTTTCCTCCTCTTCCTCCTTCCCTACGTACTTCCTTCCTTCCATCTTCTCTCCTTCCTCGCCTCCTTCCTTTCATCCTCCTATCCTTTCCTCCTCTTCCTCCTTCCCTACGTACTTCCTTCCTTCCATCTTCTCTCCTTCCTCGCCTCCTTCCTTTCATCCTCCTATCCTTTCCTCCTCTTCCTCCTTCCCTACGTACTTCCTTCCTTCCATCTTCTCTCCTTCCTCGCCTCCTTCCTTTCATCCTCCTATCCTTTCCTCCTCTTCCTCCTTCCCTACGTACTTCCTTCCTTCCATCTTCTCTCCTTCCTCGCCTCCTTCCTTTCATCCTCCTATCCTTTCCTCCTCTTCCTCCTTCCCTACGTACTTCCTTCCTTCCATCTTCTCTCCTTCCTCGCCTCCTTCCTTTCATCCTCCTATCCTTTCCTCCTCTTCCTCCTTCCCTACGTACTTCCTTCCTTCCATCTTCTCTCCTTCCTCGCCTCCTTCCTTTCATCCTCCTATCCTTTCCTCCTCTTCCTCCTTCCCTACGTACTTCCTTCCTTCCATCTTCTCTCCTTCCTCGCCTCCTTCCTTTCATCCTCCTATCCTTTCCTCCTCTTCCTCCTTCCCTACGTACTTCCTTCCTTCCATCTTCTCTCCTTCCTCGCCTCCTTCCTTTCATCCTCCTATCCTTTCCTCCTCTTCCTCCTTCCCTACGTACTTCCTTCCTTCCATCTTCTCTCCTTCCTCGCCTCCTTCCTTTCATCCTCCTATCCTTTCCTCCTCTTCCTCCTTCCCTACGTACTTCCTTCCATCTTCTCTCCTTCCTCGCCTCCTTCCTTTCATCCTCCTATCCTTTCCTCCTCTTCCTCCTTCCCTACGTACTTCCTTCCTTCCATCTTCTCTCCTTCCTCGCCTCCTTCCTTTCATCCTCCTATCCTTTCCTCCTCTTCCTCCTTCCCTACGTACTTCCTTCCATCTTCTCTCCTTCCTCGCCTCCTTCCTTTCATCCTCCTATGCTTTCCTCCTCTTCCTCCTTCCCTACGTACTTCCTTTCTTCGTCCCTCTTTACATTCTTCCTTCCCTACTGCCTTCTTTCTCCCGTCTTCTTTCCTTCCTTCCCTTTTTTCCCCCATCCTTGCCTCCTTCCATTCATCCTCCTTTCCTTACCTCCTCTTCTTTCCTTCCCTTCCTCCCTACGTCCTTCCTTCCATCTTCTCTCCTTCCTTGCCTCATTTCTTTCACCCTCTTTCACCCTCCTTCCTTCCCTTTTTTTCCCATCCTTGCCTCCTTCCTTTCATCCTCCTATCCTTTCCTCCTCTTCCTCCTTCCCTACGTACTTCCTTCCATCTTCTCTCCTTCCTCGCCTCCTTCCTTTCATCCTCCTATCCTTTCCTCCTCTTCCTCCTTCCCTACGTACTTCCTTCCTTCCATCTTCTCTCCTTCCTCGCCTCCTTCCTTTCATCCTCCTATCCTTTCCTCCTCTTCCTCCTTCCCTACGTACTTCCTTCCTTCCATCTTCTCTCCTTCCTCGCCTCCTTCCTTTCATCCTCCTATCCTTTCCTCCTCTTCCTCCTTCCCTACGTACTTCCTTCCTTCCATCTTCTCTCCTTCCTCGCCTCCTTCCTTTCATCCTCCTATCCTTTCCTCCTCTTCCTCCTTCCCTACGTACTTCCTTCCTTCCATCTTCTCTCCTTCCTCGCCTCCTTCCTTTCATCCTCCTATCCTTTCCTCCTCTTCCTCCTTCCCTACGTACTTCCTTCCTTCCATCTTCTCTCCTTCCTCGCCTCCTTCCTTTCATCCTCCTATCCTTTCCTCCTCTTCCTCCTTCCCTACGTACTTCCTTCCTTCCATCTTCTCTCCTTCCTCGCCTCCTTCCTTTCATCCTCCTATCCTTTCCTCCTCTTCCTCCTTCCCTACGTACTTCCTTCCTTCCATCTTCTCTCCTTCCTCGCCTCCTTCCTTTCATCCTCCTATCCTTTCCTCCTCTTCCTCCTTCCCTACGTACTTCCTTCCTTCCATCTTCTCTCCTTCCTCGCCTCCTTCCTTTCATCCTCCTATCCTTTCCTCCTCTTCCTCCTTCCCTACTTCCTTCCTTCCTTCCTCCCTCTCTCCTTCCTCGCCTCCTTCCTTTCATCCTCCTATCCTTTCCTCCTCTTCCTCCTTCCCTACGTACTTCCTTCCATCTTCTCTCCTTCCTCGCCTCCTTCCTTTCATCCTCCTATCCTTTCCTCCTCTTCCTCCTTCCCTACGTACTTCCTTCCTTCCATCTTCTCTCCTTCCTCGCCTCCTTCCTTTCATCCTCCTATCCTTTCCTCCTCTTCCTCCTTCCCTACGTACTTCCTTCCATCTTCTCTCCTTCCTCGCCTCCTTCCTTTCATCCTCCTATCCTTTCCTCCTCTTCCTCCTTCCCTACGTACTTCCTTTCTTCGTCCCTCTTTACATTCTTCCTTCCCTACTGCCTTCTTTCTCCCGTCTTCTTTCCTTCCTTCCCTTTTTTTCCCATCCTTGCCTCCGTCCTTTCATCCTCCTTTCCTTACCTCCTCTTCTTTCCTTCCCTTCCTCCCTACGTCCTTCCTTCCATCTTCTCTCCTTCCTTGCCTCATTTCTTTCACCCTCTTTCACCCTCCTTCCTTCCCTTTTTTTCCCATCCTTGCCTCCTTCCTTTCATCCTCCTATCCTTTCCTCCTCTTCCTCCTTCCCTACGTACTTCCTTCCTTCCATCTTCTCTCCTTCCTCGCCTCATTTCTTTCACCCTCCTATCCTTTCCTCCTCTTCCTCCTTCCCTACGTTCTTCCTTTCTTCGTCCCTCTTTACATTCTTCCTTCCCTACTGCCTTCTTTCTCCCGTCTTCTTTCCTTCCTTCCCCGTCCTTCCATTATTCCCTCCTTCCCATCCTTCCCTACCTTCTTCCTTTCTTCCCATCCTTCCCTCCTTACATACTATCTTTAAATCTTACATAAAGCGTAGAGCTGCAAAGATGAATCGATGAGTCGTATTAAATTAAATTAATCTCTATACTTCGTATTTCGGTACAGGATGTTTTTCCTGCTGCAAAAAATAGCAACATGTATAAAAACAGATGTTTGTTTTTTTTCCTCGCAGGAACTCATCACAAATATGTGGAAGTGAGAGTGTTGACGTGTGAATCCTCCCCGGTGTTATTTCTTACTTTAACACTCTTGTGTTTTCTGACACTCAGCTGCCTTGTTTTTTTTTTCCCAGCTTTAAAAACCGCACTCGAACCTGACCTACACACACACACCTGAGCCGCCCTGTTCCTCTTCCTCTTCCTCTTCCTCTTCCTCTTCCTGAGTCTCTCTGCAGACTTTCCCGGCACCAAGAAGCGGTGCGAGTTGGAAGACTTAGCTTCCAACGAACCGGCCTACAAATGAGGCATTAAGCATCGGTAATGGAGGTGCGGAAAGGTCACGGCTGTATTAATCTGCTGTCTGGGGAATCCAGCGCTGAGCAGCGGGGGAAAACGCAGCGGCCGAGAGAGAAGAGAAGCTACCCAAAAACCAGCCCTGAAAGCATGAATATGAATAAATGTTTATCCATGCCAGGGCGATCATATTGATCACAAAGTGTTTTAGCAAACCACAACGAGCGGGGGGAAATGAGCTTGATGTGAAAATATTCCCAGGTTGTTTTTTGAGCGTTCCCCCCCTTATCTCCGCATCAGCCAGGGTTGGTTTGTATTATCCACTCTAACACAAAAATCAGCTGCTGACACAGTCTCGGTGAAAGCATTGTTGTTCATTCAGAGACGATAACGTGGCGTCAAATCAACAGTACAGTCAGCATTTCTTTCTTTTTTAAATGCACGTCCAAACACGATGCAGAAAAACAACTTTTATCATTTTGGGCTCCTTTCTTGAATGCAGCGTGGCGCAAAGCCCGACCCAAGTGTCTTTGCTAGTTTAAGATCGACCCAGTTGTCAGTTCCCCGTCCAGCGCCCACGTTGTTTAAATAACAAATGCACCTGAGCCCATCTGTGGCCCATGGCTGGTCTTACAGGGAGGTGTGTTCAGGTGCATTCTGGGCGTGCTGGTCTTACAGGGAGGTGTGTTCAGGTGCATTCTGGGCGTGCTGGTCTTACAGGGAGGTGTGTTCAGGTGCATTCTGGGCGTGCTGGTCTTACAGGGAGGTGTGTTCAGGTGCATTCTGGGCGTGCTGGTCTTACAGGGAGATGTGTTCAGGTGCATTCTGGGCGTGCTGGTCTTACAGGGAGGTGTGTTCAGGTGCATTCTGGGCGTGCTGGTCTTACAGGGAGGTGTGTTGAGGTGCATTCTGGGTGAAGGAACTTGTTTTGGTGGAACGTGTACGTTCAAAAGTAGTTTTAGTCTGAAAACTCAGATTGGACAGATAGTCTAGCTAGCTGTCTGGATTTACCCTGCAGAGATCTGAGGAGCAGTTAACCATAGTCCTCACAAATCCACCGGAGGTTAGAACGCCAACACAGAGACAGAGAAAGGGGACGGACATCCGGCCGAAATGAGTGAAATCCCGTGAATGAAATGTCGTGGATATAGACTAGGATGTAAAGGATCATGATGCGAGGTATTTGATCTGTGGTTGCAGTGATCAGCAGGTAAACATTTGGGAGAATTGTTTAAGGCGGCCGGCTGCGGGGATCAGCCTGCACTGCTCCGTGCTCTGTAGCTGCATGGGGGAGGTGGTTATCATGACTTAACGATGAGTAAATATGCGCTGTTATAATTTAAGCTGTAAAGAATATATTGTAGAATTGTCAATTCTTTTGGCAGCATTCAAAATTAGGGGGACAGGGTAGCATTTCTTGTCATTTCAGCCAACTTGGGCCAAAGTGTGCTTATATTTTTATCTTTCTGTGATTACACAGTACCTACTGAAAATGTTGATGTATAAAACATCACTGTTTTGCTAAATTTATAATGTTTATGTTTAATTTTGCTTGGTGCCAATCCGTGAAGTTGAAGCATATTTTTTACAAATGTGAAAAATGTTCAAATACGGCGCACTTTCGCCGCATAAATTGCCGATTTCCACGCATATCCCGCATATTCCATCGCATTTTTTAAGAAAACGTGCCGCATAATCAAGGATTTTTGCCTGCAACAATCACAAAAAAACTACTAATTTTTCTGGAAGGACTGAATGTCGTATTTCAAAGGGCGTGAGGGTTTGAGGACACACTTACCGAGCCCTTTTCGTGAGTCTGCATCGATGCAGACTTCACCAAAGGGAATTACCCACAGTTCAAAGTGGATTGAGCCCATATGGTGATTGACAGTTGACAGGATAATCGTAATGGAATCGTGAGACCAGTGAAGATTCCCAGTGCGCGTATGTTAAAACTAACTAACGTATTGTTTCTCTGTGTGTGTTTCAGTGGCGTTGGTTTGGCCCGGGCTCACTTTGAGAAGCAGCCGCCGTCCAACCTGAGGAAGTCCAACTTCTTCCACTTCGTGCTGGCGCTGTACGACCGGCAGGGTCAGCCCGTGGAGATCGAGAGGACGTCCTACGTCGACTTCGTGGAGAAAGACAAGGTAATGAAGCCCGATGACCCGCTAAGACTGTCCCAAGTAGTCAATTCAGTTTTATTCATAGTGTCCAATCACAACCAGAGTTATCTCAGGACACTTCACAGATAGAGAAGGTCTAGACCACACTCTATAATTTACAGAGACCAGACCTGAACTATTTCAATTGCCCACGACTTGAGCAAGCATTTGGTCGACTCGTGGTGCCTTCCTTTTTACCGGCAGAAATTTCGGACAGAAACTGGCATTGTGTGTGTGTGTGTGTGTGTGTGTGTGTGTGTGTGTGTGTGCGTGCGTGCGTGCGTGCGTGCGTGTGTGCGTGTGTGTGCGTGTGTATAATGCTGTTGCTTAAATCGTGTAATTTTTTAATGGAGTCTGGTGTGAGAGACGGAAGGAATTAGTTTGTCTCTGTACATTGAGGTGTGTGTGTGTTTGTGTGTGTGTGTGAGTGTGTGTGTGTGTGTGTGTGTGTGTGTGTGTGTGTGTGTGTGTGTGTCTGTCTGTGTGTGTGTGTGTGTGTGTGTGTGTGTGTGTGGTCAGACCAGAGGTGAGTGAGCTGGTGGAGAGGAAGATTTTAGAGACAGTTTTGTCGCTTTTCCGACGTTTTTGTCGTTTGTATTTTGTACGTTTTTTTGGAGCCTTAACTGAAACTATATACATTTTGGGTTTTAAGATTTAAAGACTTCAAAAGCTGAGAGCCACAGACACAGACATTAAAATACAAATACTACAAACATTACTAATAGTACTAATGATAATAATATCCAGACAGGTTGAGGAGTGTTTTGGTGTTTGATCGGCTGCCAGCTGGCGCTAAAATCCTCCTCTCCACCCACTCGCTCACCTCTGCTCTGACCTCCAGTCTCACACAGACACACACACACACACACACACACACACACACACACACACACACACACACACACACACACTGGGATGGAGCCAACACTGCCAGGCACAGTTGGCACCGAGCAGCCGACTGTCGGAGAGAGAGAGAGAGAGAGAGAGAGAGAGAGAGAGAGAGAGAGGGGGAGGGAGAGAGAGAGAGAGACACAGAGAGAGAGAGATGAATTAAAAAAGGGAATAAAGGCCGAAAAGAGAAAAAGAAGAGGAAGACGACGGGGTGAGAGAGGGGTCAAGAGAGAAAAAGAAACCATTACAGTGACTCGAAGAAGAGATGAACACAAGGACTCCGTTTACACATTTATATTCCACCATCAGTCTGAGTTTGATACGGATCACGTGAACAGCTTTTTCCGTTTGGATCTTCAGAATTAGGCCTTTTGAACAGGTTTGTATGATATCGTACGAAAACACGGCGACTTCTATTCTCTTCCGACTAGAGATGCACCGATTACAACTTTCTAGGCCGATTCCGATTTCTGATTTTCTTTGAGTTAGACCAGCTGATACCGATTTTAGCTGATTCTGATTTCATTTTTTCTAACCACTTCACAGCACACACACATTTATTTTCTATCTTTTCTTTAATAGAACATGTGTTGAACAGATAATGGATCACTATAAAATAGAACTATATAAATTACTCCTGGTGTGGGACATTCACACACATCTAAAGAGCAATGTTAGAACCATTTCCTTCTTTTCACATCAATATCAACTAAAGAAATGTGATTTAGGTTTTTGGTGTCGTCCCTCCACGCCCTACTTTCTCCTTGCAGGTGTTGCATATTGTAAACTTGTTATCTTCTGCACACACGCTGAAGAATTCCCAAACAGCTGACATGTTGCAGGTTAATTCACCAGGTTCCCGTCATGTGGAGAATAGCGCCGACACGCGCTTCACACCACGAGCGGGTACGTGCGACACACGGCGGAAAAGTTGAGAGAAAGGAGAAAGAGAGCGTGCTGTGGCGTCCGTGCCGTGGCGTCCGTGCTGTGGCGTCCGTGTGTGCGTGCGTCCTTGAGAACTGTAACTGGTATAACTTATGTTGTCAGTTAATTGTAGCGTTGACCGTCATGAAATCACCATATGTCAGACTGACCTGCTGGTCGCCGGTCATGGCCGAGCACGTGAAAACCGGCCAATTCTGGTCACCGGCCGCTCTATCGGTGCATCTCTAGTTCCGACTCAGTTTTGAACGTGGAACCTGATTTAAATCAGTTACTGGAACCTAAAACGATATGTTTGCAGAGGATTTTGTTTGTGTTAATCTTCTTGTGTGTGTGTGTGTGTGTGTGTGTGTGTGTGTGTGTGTGTGTGTGACAGGAGTACAACGGAGAGAAGACCAACAATGGGATCCACTACCGGCTACAGCTCCTCTACAGCAACGGTGAGTCATCACATAATCATATAAGAACATTATTTTAACATCTGAAAGACAGATAATGCCGACCGTACCAATGAGATAACAGTATGTCGTTACCTAGCAATGGGAAATAGCTTATAAATAGCCACTCTCGATGACGTTTACCTGCGCTGCGCTTCGCTCTGCGCCCTCCCTAGCGGTACGCGGAGAGCAAATTACGTATCCTGTGTAGATGGCTTAACGCTAGCGGTAGCTAGCTGGCTTGGTTACTTTTTTCAAAAGGAATCTAGTTGTAGTCTTGCAACGTGTGACCCTTCAAGATCCCCAGTCTTTACATATTATGACAGTCTTTCACGGTAGGTGTGAGATGATTGTCTTTAGATGTGAGGTGCTGTCAGACTTTAGTGTTTTCAGAGTCTTCTAGTGGACGGTAAGTGTTACCAGACATACAAACATGTGATTTAGTCTCAGAGCACTGGAGATAAAACTGTAAAGTTTGTAAAAAGGTCTGTAAATCTGGCGAGTAGTTGTTGAATTATTAATAACCTAACCTAACCTAGCCTAACCTAACCAAACGTAACCTAACCTAACCAACCCTAACCTAACCAAACGTAACCTAGCGTAACGTAACGTCACATAACCTAACGTAACCTAACGTAATCTAACGTAACATCACATAAAATAACGTAACGTAATATAATGTAATGTAATGTAACCTAACGTAACGTAACGTCACATAACCTAGTGTAACCTAACCTAACGTAACCTAACCTAGCGTAACCTAACCTAACGTAACCTAACCTAGCGTAATGTAACCTAGCGTAACGTAACGTAACCTAACCTAGCGTAATGTAACCTAACCTAGCGTAACGTAACGTCACATAACCTAGCGTAACCTAACCTAACGTAACCTAACCTAGCGTAATGTAACCTAGCGTAACGTAACGTAACCTAACCTAGCGTAATGTAACCTAACCTAGCGTAACGTAACGTCACATAACCTAGCGTAACCTAACCTAACGTAACCTAACGTAACCTAACGTAACCTAACGTAACCTAACGTAACATCACATAAAATAACGTAACGTAATATAATGTAATGTAATGTAACCTAACGTAACGTAACGTAACGTCACATAACCTAGTGTAACCTAACCTAGCGTAACCTAACCTAACGTAACCTAACCTAGCGTAATGTAACCTAACCTAGCGTAACGTAACGTAACCTAACCTAGCGTAATGTAACCTAACCTAGCGTAACGTAACGTAACCTAACCTAGTGTAACGTAACGTAACCTAACCTAGTGTAACGTAACGTAACCTAACCTAGCGTAACGTAACCTAACCTAGCGTAACGTAACCTAATGTAACCTAACCAAGCGTAACGTAATGTAACGTCACATAACGTAACGTCACATAACGTAACGTCACATAAAATAACGTCACATAAAATAACGTAACGTAACGTACCGTACCGTAACGTAACGTAACGTAACGTAACGTAACGTAACGTAACGTAACGTAACGTCACATAACATAACATAACATAACATAACATAACATAACATAACATAACCTAACGTAAAGTAACGTCACGTAAAGTAACGTCACATAAAATAACGTAACCTAACGTAACGTAACGTAACGTAACCTAACGTAACCTAACGTAACCTAACGTAACGTAACGTAACGTAACGTAACGTAACGTAACGTAACGTAACGTAACGTAACGTAACGTAACGTCACATAACATAACCTAACGTAACGTCACATAAAATAACGTAACGTAACGTAACGTAACGTAACGTAACGTAACGTAACGTAACGTAACGTAACGTAACGTAACGTAACGTAACGTCACATAACATAACATAACATAACATAACATAACATAACATAACATAACGTAACGTAACGTAACGTAACGTAACGTAACGTAACCTAACGTAACCTAACGTAACCTAACCTAACCTAACGTGACGTAATGTAATGTAATGTAACCTAACGTAACGTAACGTCACATAACATAACTTAACGTCACGTAACGTAACGTAACGTAACGTAACGTAACGTAACGTAACGTAACGTAACGTAACGTAACGTAACGTTACCTAACGTTACCTAACGTAATGTAACGTAACGTGGTATCCATCGCTGTTGGTTCTGTGAAACTAAACCTATACTCTCCTCCGTTGTGGCTTTTTTCCCTATTTGTGTGGTGTTTTTTTCAACTTTTTTTGTCACTTTTTTCCCTTAAAAAAACCCTAAATATTCAAGCCTTTTGGGAAAACATTCGGGGCTCCACCCCTTCCTTCCCCCTGCTGGGAAGCCGAAAGAAATGTCCATTTTGTGTCACTTCCTGCTAACAGTAGTGGTAACAAACGCTGACTGACAGCATGAAATTAAAACTGTGTTTGTGGTGTTTTAAATGGCAGCTGTGTAGGTCAGGAGTCTTTGTTCAGGTTTGAGCTATTGATTGATGAAGTGGAGGTAATGACTGCTCTGCTCCCACCGGTGAAACTGTCCGTGCTGCTCGCCAGTTGAACTTTCCTGCATGAATTAGAGAGCAGAATGTGTAGAGAAGGAATTTATATTAAAGGTCACCTCGGCAGACTTATAGTCCAAGTGAAGTGTGCAGTTTTTAAGACTGGAAAAAGTTTTTCATTATCAGAACACACACACACAGTCAGAGACAGACACACACACACACACACACACACA
>NC_050173.1:7478243-7480743 GCF_008315115.2 Sander lucioperca
AATTGATATTCAGGCTGGATCCAAATCTGCGAGGGGCCGTATTTGGCCCTCGGGCCTCGAGTTTGACACGTGATGTAAATGTTCTTTTTTTTTAGCACAATTTTGAGCACATCAAACACTTAATTTTCCTGCATTCTGGTGAATTTTTCCGCGACAATTTTCAATTTATGATGCAAATGTATTTAACCCTTGTGTTGTCTTCACCGTCGTCCGTGAACTTGTCATTCTGGGTCAAAATTGAAAAATGTGGGTTTTTTTGGAACTTTTTCTGACTTTTTTGACACTTTTTTTATGCTTTTGGAGCTTTTTAAAAACATTTTCGTCCCTCTTTTCAACGCTTTTTTCATTCATGTTCAATAAACCTAATAAAATGACATTATACCTCATTTTTTAGTTTGAAAAAAGGCAGATATTACGATTTATTTTTACTAATAGAATAGTTAAGATCAGAGGATGTTAAATCACAGACTAGTTTATGTCAAAGTTTGGCAATTTTTTTTTCAAATGCCATGAAATGAAATAAAACAACCAAAATTCAATGAAAGTAGTAATTAATCTTACCTGTGAAGAACATGGATGTATGGATGTATATGTTGTCTGGGTTCCATACAACGTGCATGCATGCATCCAAGTTACATACCTGCAAACTAGTCGCTTTTCAGCGAAAATCCCCTTTTTGAAAGGGAAAATGTCATCCGCGTGAATCGTGTAGATCCGAAGAGTTTTTATTTGGGGGGGGGGGGGTCCGAGACCCGGTGCTAATACGGCACCGGTGCCTTAAGTCACACTATTTGGCGACATTTTTAATAATGATATATATGTTGAGTGCTTTATGTAAGGGTTAATGCCCGACGAGGTGTCCATTGTCAGGTATTAATGGACGAGGTTCCGAGGTTTCGGTCCAGGCCCGGTGGTTACCGGAGGCGCGTCCCCTATGGCGAGGCGTGAACGGTTGCCTCCGCCGTCGTCCATTAATACCTGACAATGGACACCTCGAAGGGCATTAACCCGCTTATACCATGGTCACAAATAACATATTTTAAAACCATTAGTTCATATTTTAATTAGTTTTTACAATTGAAATCTAAAGTTTATCCAAACAATAACTCCGTTTCCCTGGTTACGCCTGACGGTTTGACTAATACCTGGAACAATCATTCCCATCTATCAGGTTCTTATGCAACGCAAACGTTGTAGACTCCCCCAGGAATTAGGAAGGACCTTAGATACGACTTGCCTCCCTTAGCAACCGGAGATATTTATATAGTCCGCTCAGCTGATAGAACCCTTCAGTTCAGCTACAAAGCTAACGCTATGCTAGCAAGATCCAAAGTCAATAACATTGTGTACAGTTGGCAATCAGTAAAATAACCTGACAGTATGTTGAACAACAAGACAAGCTAGCTATCAGCCATGTCATTGTCCCCAAAACAATATAACGACTTTTACGAAGAATTTGATCCGCGATGTGTAACGTTACCGTCGGCTGCAGCGGCGCAGCCTGAAGCAGCGACCTGAACAGTGAACGGGATGTGAGATAACGTTATTCTCTGTGAAACAAAGTCAGTCCAGAGGGGCAGTAGAACTTACTTCCTGCAGCCTGTGTGTGTTAGCTCCATCCTGTGGTGTTCAGAGGACGAGTTGGAAATAATAAATCCACATTTCCTTTTTGATTTAATGTAGCGCATTCATTTAGAACAGTAAACAGACAGTTTCACCAGAACTCCTTTAGTAGGTGTCCTATATCACTTTTTTATGGACACCCTACAGCCAATCAGAATCAAGTATTCACCCAGACCATGGTATAACGATCGTTGTCTACCGGAGCGAATAGCAACGTGGATTTCGGTGCCTTATTTAGGTGCCGCTTAAATGCCTATGCTTCTCTCTGATGCTCCGAAAACAGACGTTAGTCAACACTACACCTGACAGCAGCTAACGTTAGCCTACCGTTAGCTAGCAGCTGGAGTAAACACGTTAAAATGCTGACAGCTAAACGGTGTAAAGTGTGTCTGTATTTCACAGGATTGTAACAGTCTGTAGCTGCTGTTGTCTGAAAAACAACACAGATGCTGCGTTCACTTGAAATTCGCATTGCCAGCCTCGTGCTGCATTCAAAGTTGTTGTAAAATAGCCTTTTCCCATCCAGTGGTTGTTTTTGTCGTTTAACAGGAATTTACTGGTGAAATAAGTTCACACGAGATCAACTTTTTATTGTTTTATATTTTTGAACAGACAAATACAATTGAACAAGATGCTCCTTTTTTAAATATATATATATATATACATACAGATATATATATATATATCTGTATATATATATATATATAAGTATAGTTTTAGCACCAGTTTTAGCACCAGGAAAATGTTGTGTTTTCCCTTTATTTTCTTCTTTTTAAGCTCTTCTGAGTTTGCAGGGATGTAGTTATTTTGGGGCAATTTGGTTGAAAGAAACCCAAATTTCGGATATAAAAAACTTTGAAAATGAGTCAAATTTGAC
>NC_050173.1:7483243-7485743 GCF_008315115.2 Sander lucioperca
AAACTACCAAAAACCTACAAATAACTGGCTTTAAGAGGTATAAGACTATCACTTATTTTAGCTTTAATGTCAGCGTCTCACTTCCTGTTCCTGTCTGTGTTTCTGTCCCATCAGCCCATCCTGTACGAAGGTCAGGACAAGAACCCAGAAATGTGTCGCGTCCTCCTCACCCACGAGATCATGTGCAGGTAAGAAACCAATCATTCCCAATCTCTCAGAGACGTAGGGCCCTATGAAATACGTTTTTTTTTCCGGATTTCTTTTCACTTCTTCCTGCGTGTGCTGGTCAAAGACCGGCGGCAGGCGGGTCTGCCTCTCTACTTGCAACGTTTAACAACAAACGGACGTATCCTCTTCATGTTCTCTAGCGGTACGTCAGCTTCAGCACACGCTGCAACTACATCTCCCCCAAACTCTCGCCTTGCATCTGTTGATTTAGTCGTTGCCTCCACGTAGAGCTGCAGCGATTAATCGATTATTCGATTAGTTGTCAACTCTTAAATTAATCGGCAACTATTTTGATAATCGATTGGTCGGTTTGAGTAATTTTTTAAGACAAAAGTAAAAATTCTTTCATTCCAGCTTCTTAAATGTGAATATCTTCTCGTTTCTTCTCTCCTCTGTGACAGTAAACTGAATATATTTGAGTTGTGCACAAAGCAAGATATTTGAGGACGTCATATTGGGCTTTTGGGAAACTCTGATCCACATTTTTCACCATTTTCTGACATTTTAGAGACCAAACAACTAATCGATTAATCGAGAAAAAAATCTACAGATTAATCGACTGTGAAAATAATCGTTAGTTGCAGCCCTGCCTCCATGGTAACCTGGAGGGACTTTCCCGCTGGAGATTTAGCTAGCTTTGTTCTTGAGATGAACTTTTGATTTCGACATTTCTTCCCTCGCAACAAACTCAACGTGAACGTGATGACGTATGGTTACTAGGCAACAGGCTGTGCCATTTGGCCACGGTTTAGGTACCTGTCTCTGCTTGTTGTTTTAAACTGAAAAATGAGAATGAAGTAAAAAAAAAAAAATTGTTTATTTAAAGTGTTTTTCTGGGATTTGGGGAGTTATGTTGTGTCTCTGGTGCTTCCACACACATACAAACTTTGAAAAAAAATCCATCCATGGTGTTTAGAGTGAGATACGGTTTCTGAATGTGTCCTGCCTTCAGTCTCTGGGTGAGCTGGTCAACATCTGCACGGCTTGTGACGTCACAAGCCGAAACGAGCAGGCTAACCGCAACCATTAGCTCGTAGCGTTAGCATGCTAACGCTAACGCTAGCATGCTACCTCGTTCTCAATAGCAAAGCACTGCTACAACACACACAAGTTCACCATAATCTACAAAAGAACTACTTACATGTGCGCCCTCATTTAGAAGTCTCCCAGCTAATCCTGCCTTGTAACTGACTGAAGTTGTAGAAACAGCCTTTCTTTTACTGTCTATGGAGCTAGCTAGCTGACATGATCTACATCTGAGCTACTGGGCATGTGCAGTGCAATCAAAGATAGTACAGAAGAAGAAGAAGAAAAGAGGTCTCACTCTGTAGCTAAAACAGAGACCAGCTGAAAAGAGGATCTGCAGCAGTGAGAGAGAGCGGTGCAGTACAACAACAATATGGTGTTTTTAGAAAATTAAACCATGTGTTTAAACCTATTCTGGTACAACCTTAAAATACAATTATGAACCTGAAAATGAGCATAATATGGCTGCTTTAATTAATATGTCAACAAAATATATGCAAATTCCGTGCGATTCTGCGTGTATAACAGAATTCCATTTTCATGTGTAAATTCCGCGATTCCGTCCGTGTTTTCCACATCACGGAAATCATGGGGCCCTAGAGACGGAGAGCGTAGGTATATGTAAGGAGATAACATAGACACAGGCTAATTACTGATCACTAAAATGATAGTTAACATTAGTAATTAAACTTAAACAGCTAATGGAAGTCCAAACTGCCTGAGAGCTTCTCCTGTACTATACGGTAATTCCTCTACTATGAGACAGTAAGTCTCGTGGTTATGACCCAATCGTTAGCCTATTTTTATAAAAACGTCTGCTACGGAGCCATAACGTGAGCTACAAGGTAATGGAGCCTTTTATACATTGTCGTGTTTCTTTAGAAATAAACAACGGACAAATAGAGTCTTTAAACTCTTCAGATGTAAAGTTATTCTCTGTCAAAGTGACGTCAAAATGAATGGCAGTCAATGGGATGCTAACGGGAGGTGATGGCTTGGTAGCATCATAATGGCGCCATAGGAGGTGCGAGTTGTGAGGAGAAGCTGACCCCCTTGGGTGCAACGGTCCTCACTTCCTGTCTCCTAAAGGGGCGTGGCCTCGTTTGAAAGTGTAGTGAATGTTGTGTGGATGGATGAACAGTTATATTTGTGCAGTTTATTCATATTTTCTGTTGCTAACGTTAGAAATTTACACAGCTAAAACCAGTAGTGTAGTCTACGTGATACGCAGGTATACGTAGTATAG
>NC_050173.1:7488243-7493243 GCF_008315115.2 Sander lucioperca
CCTGTAAGACCAGCACGCCCATGGACCACAGATGGGAGCAGGTGCATTTGCTATTTAAACGACGTGGGCGCTGGACGCAGAATTTTTTTCTCCTACTATGACCACGCCAAGACCCGCCCTTAAATAGCATTCACACACTACTATTGGCCGTGCGTCCATGCTTACATGTTCAGGTCCTATCCTCTGACCAATCGGCTATCCTAACCGTAACCACTGGAGGTCAATGCCTAACCCCAACCAATCAGACTGCTATTGAAGGGCGGGTCTTGGCGTGGCCATAGTAGGGAAAAAAATGGCATTCTGGACTAGGACATATTTCTTCATCTCTGTGGTCAAGCTAGCTCATTTCATTTCAAAATGTGGAAGAGCCTTTAGATTGGGATCTCTGTGTTCAGAAACAGAAGAGAAACAGGTCTGCAGTTTGACCTCTCCTCGTGTTTAATCTCCTCGTCTTCTTCACTCTAAACTTCAGTCCTTCTGTACTTCCTCCCGCTCTGGCGTTTTTATCGGGGCGTCGGGCCCCCCCCTGCCAGATTCCTTCGATACGAGCTTCATTTCCATAATGACGGCTGGCTGTCTGCGTCTCAGAGCTTCAGTCATTATGTGATTGAGTGTGATTATTAACCAGCGTTCACCCCCCTGATGGATGCTATGTTTCCATTCGCTAATGAGAGAGGGATCAGAGACCGGCGCTGCGTCCCAGGCGAGCTCGTCTTTACGGGCGTCCCCGTTGGCTTGTCTACCTGCATCACGGTCTCGGCTGTTTCAGGTGGAGGAACTCCACGGTAACACTCTCAAGGGATTTACAGAACAAGAAACCACCCGAGTCCCTCTCAGATTTCCTTTTTGGAGCGGGGACATTTAAGTCTTTTGACTTCTTTTACATTTAAATTCACAAGTCATAAGACATAAGAGTCCTTGTTGTCTTTGCACCGCTGTCTGACAGTATTACAACAAAACAACGTTAGTACTGTAATGGCAAAATTAATTACATTGCTGCGAAGTAAGGTCTGGCTAGTCCACACAGCATTCAGGGATGGGAGGAAAACGTGCTCTGGTTTACTGGCATTTCTTTAAACCAATCACAATCATCTTGGGCGGGGCTAAGCTCCGGACGGAGCCACGGTGCCTCTGCTATAGCCTCGGGAAGGAACTTGTTTTGGTGGAACGTGTACGTTCAAAAGTAGTTTTAGTCGTGCAACAGAAAACTCAGATTGGACAGATAGTCTAGCTAGCTGTCTGGATTTACCCTGCAGAGATCTGAGGAGCAGTTAACCATAGTCCTCACAAATCCACCGTAAACTACCATCTGCGTCGGTCTCTGGTGTCTCTGAGCTCCGGCTCCTCTCCACACATATTTAGGAAAACAAAGTAGGATATTAACCACATTTTTTAGGACCAGTGAAGTGAAGTTTTGGGATCTGTAATGAAAGATACTCCTCATGTTCTCCAGTCAGTCCTCCAGAAATGGGAACAACTATTAGAATGCAGAAAGCCTAAATATCTTCCTAACTGTACAGGCGAGATTTTAAAAACGCCGGGGTCAGATTGTTATTGTCTGTGTGTGTGTGTGTGTGTGTGTGTGTGTGTGTGTGTGTGTGTGTGTGTGTGTGTGTGTGTGTGTGTGTGTCAGCTGTGACCTCTCCATCATATCATCGCGGCACATTAACCATTCTTAAACGGGCCTCTGTTGCTTTCCAAAACTACCAATCACAAACCAGTGAGCAGCCAGTTTGGCACGCCGGTGCTGCCAACGGGCTCCCGGAGGCTCGCCAGCTCCGGGCCGCCTCTCCTCTCCTCTCCTCTCCTCTCCTCTCCTCTCCTCTCCTCTCCTCTCCTCTCCTCTCCTCTCCTCTCCTCTCCTTTCCTCTCCTCTCTGGCTGCCAGGCTCTGGGCCTCCTCTCCTCTCCTCTCCTCCTCTCCTCTCCTCTCCTCTCCTCTCCTCTCCTCTCTTTCTGGCTGCCAGGCCCTCCTCTCCTCTCCTCTCCTCTCCTCTCCTCTCCTCTCCTCTCCTCTCCTCTCCTCTCCTCTCTCTCTGGCTGCCACGCCCTCCTCCTCCTCTCCTCACCTCTCCTCTCCTCTCCTCTCCTCTCCTCTCCTCTCCTCTCCTCCCATCTACTCTCCTCTCTCTCTGGCTGCCAGGCCCTCTCCTCTCCTCTCTTGTCTCTCCTCTCTTGTCTCTCCTCTCCTCTCCTCTCCTCTCCTCTCCTCTCCTCTCCCCTCCCCTTCTCTCCTCTCCTCTCCTCTCCTCTCCTCTCTTCTCCTCTCTGGCTGCCAGGCCCTGGGCCTCCTCTCCTCTCCTCTCCTCTCCTCTCCTCTCCTCTCCTCTCCTCTCCTCTCCTCTCCTCTCCTCTCCTCTCCTCTCCTCTCCTCTCTGGCTGCCAGGCCCTGGGCCTCCTCTCCTCTCCTCTCTTGCTGGCTGCCAGGCTTCGGGCGATGCTGAGGCAAAAAAACAAACCTGCTGCCATGCTTGCAGAGAGGACGGGGAGGCTTCCAGTTCCTGGCCGCGGCGCTCCAGGCCTCGGGGTAATTACAACACTTGGCCTTTGAAAGCGAGCCGGCCCCGTCCTGCTCGCTGTTATCTGGACGCTGTGATGCGAACGCTGGCCTCTGACGCCGCCGCGTCCTCGGGGAGCCTTTGAAGCGCTCTCGCTGTTTTATTTGTGTGATAGAGCGGAGGCCGGCGAGCCCGGACAAACCTCCTCTCAGCGCTTTAAGTTGACTCCACTTGTGGCAAAAAACGTCTGAAGTGGCTGCTGAGCTCTGAGGAGGAGCAGCCAGCAGGAATGATGCTGTGTGTGTGTGTGTGTGTGTGTGTGTGTCTGTGTGTGTGTGTGTGTGTGTGTGTGTGTGTGTGTCTGTGTGTCTGTGTGTGTGTGGCAGCCTGAGGAGCCTCTCTACATTATTATTATTTTATGATGTATTATTACCTTCTTCATTTTTATTATTTCTTTATTATAATTTTTTTTAATTATATTTTCTAAGTGTATTGTAGTAATAATATTAGTATTATTTTAAATTTTTGCATTACTTTTTTAATTGTATTTTCAATATAATTATTTACATTTTATATATTATTATAGTTATTATTATTAAAGCACTTTGAGCTGCGGTTTATGTTTGAATGATGGTTTATAGATAAAGGAGGAGGATTCTGTTTTGTGTACCAAAATATTGTGCGTGCGTGCGTGTCTGTGTGTCTGTGTGTGTGTGTCTGTGTGTGTGTGTGTGTGTCTCTCTGACTGTGTGTGTCTCTGACTGTGTGTGTGTGTGTGTGTGTGTGTGTGTGTGTGTCTCAGTGATGAAATCTCTCTGCCAAAATGAGTGACAGACAACAACAACACACTTTAATTTTTGCCAGTTTATAGCTCTCTCTCTTCACACACACACACACACACACACACACACACACACACACACACACACACACACACACACCAACACCCTCTCACTGCCTCTCAGCTCTGTGTGTGTTGTTCCTCTCAGTCATTAGCCGGCCGTGGTGTTAGCCTGTTTGCGGCCCGGGGGGAAACGTCATTAAGGCGATATTGTGGACGCTCAGCCAGGGTTTGTTTTTGTCGTTTGGAAGAGGGGGCCCGGGGTCCCTGGAGGGGCCCCCGGCAGTGCTCCTGGGGTCCAGTTTGTTTATAACACTTCTTTGGCAGTTTGGAGGAGGTTGTCACCACAGCAGCACCGGTGGGTTTCCAATGCTAATTGGTCTCCTGGAACTTTCGCTAATGGCTCCGAGTAGCTGGGGGAATAAATTATTGCGGCACGTCCTATGGCAACAGTCGAGCACGTACACACATCCATACCGACGGCGAGAGACACAAACACAGCGCTTAGTTTGTGATTTTTCTGTACTTAGAGATCAGACGGCACAATAAATGATTCATAAAGTATCTCATTTGGCATTCGCGAGCCTCGATTTGACGCTTGTTTGTCAAATGGCAATTTGATTCAGGACAGCATGGGGGCGAAAGGCAGGAGCGTAATTGGACGTCGCGGGTCATATGAGATATGATTAATTTTTAAGAATTACCGGAAGATATGTTAATGACCCTCTCAATGTGAGTTCATCGTGCAGAGCAGCCTGTCAGGGACAGACAGGTGGTGGTATTAACGACAGGCGCTGTTTCTTAGAGGTATACGTTCATTTTGACGAGTTTCTTCCACTTCTCGTCTCACTGGAGGATGAAATATGAGAATATTTGTTGGTACGTGACTGAGACTGTCAGAGCAGAGACTCTACAGGTTATACATACTCTGAAGGTGTGTTTACCCAACAGACATCACATGCTATTTATATATCTAATAAAGGTTACAAATTACATTTACATCATGTGTCTCTGTGTGTGTCTGTGTGTGTGTGTGTGTGTGTGTGTGTGTGTGTGTGTGTCTGTCTGTCTGTTGGTGTGTGTGTGTGTGTGTGTGTGTGTGTCTGTGTGTGTGTGTCTGTCTGTCTGTTGGTGTGTGTCTGTGTTTGTGTGTGTGTGTATGTGTGTGTGTTTGTGTGTGTGTGTCTGTGTGTTTATGTGTGTGTGTGTGTGTGTGTGTGTGTGTGTATGTGTGTGTGTCTGTGTGTTTATGTGTGTGTGTGTGTGTGTGTGTGTGTGTGTGTGTGTGTCTGTGTGTTTATGTGTGTGTGTGTGTGTGTGTCTGTTGGTGTGTGTCTGTGTATGTGTGTGTCTGTGTATGTATATGTGTGTGTCTGTGTGTGTGTGTGTGGGGGTGTGTGTGTGTGTGTGTGTGTGTGTGTGTGTGTGTGTGTCTGTGTGTGTGTGTGTGTGTGTGTGGGTGGCAAAATCGTTGAAAAAAGCGAAATAATACCAACCAAATAAAATCGGAAAAAGCCCCCCATCCACCCTGTAAATTATGCCATTGTCCATCTGTATCCCCTCCCCACACACACACACACACACACACACACACACACACACACACACACACACACACACACACACACACACACACACACACAGACAGACAGACATACACCC
>NC_050173.1:7498243-7505743 GCF_008315115.2 Sander lucioperca
CCTTTATTACAACGTTGGCACGGCAACATGTCCAGACTAACCGGCAATTTCCACTGGATGCGGAACGTCTCCGGAACGTCGTCGGAGTCATTAGGTCTCCATTAAAGTCAGTGTGTGTATTTCCACTGACTGCAGAACGTCTGCGTCCCGACTCCGTCCCAGCTCCGGCGGTCCCAGCCCTCCGGAGCAGATACCAGAGCTTCTATTGTTGCCGGCTGACGGAGAGCTCCGCAGCAACTCAGCACACGGCAGATAGCGCGGGACAGGAAGTCGAGCACAGAAACAAAATAAAACATCCGGATACTTTTCAAAATAAAATCCACCGTGCTCACGGTGGATCATATCTCCCTGCACTACACCTTGAAAACACAGCTCAGAGTAGTTTCCCCTCTACTCCTCTGGATGGATGTTGTTGGTTTTGTGGTTCTGTTTATAGAAACTACATCCTGTTATATCGCACGAACATACGTGAATTCGCGAGATCTCGTGGTCGGCTAGCTGCAGCCGTTACGCAACAAATCCGGACCTGGTGGGTATTGACGGACGGCGGAGCACGCAGCCGTTCTGCAGCGGAGCCGGTCCGCAGACGTTCTGCATCCTGTGGAAATCCACGGTAATGCAACAGTAACTTTAGTTTTTTGCGTCCTGCATATGCGTCAACAATGGTCTCAGGTGAGAGCCAGAGCCCTGAAAAAATATATTTATTTTACTAAAGCAGGAGGCCTATATGAAATCAGATGTATTACCTACCACCATTTAGTTGTTTTGTGTTATTTAAAATATTTATATAATATCTGGTCATGCCATGAAACAATGCAATTACCCGCTTCAGCCGCCCTGCCCCCCCGCAAACTCCGCGTATGCTCCATGAGAAAAGATGGCCGGAGGTCTTAAAAACTACAGACGTTGTAGTTCACACCTACATGTCACCTTCAAGATCCCTGATTCCCTATTGGCCGGGGTCCCTGAACGCAGCAGGGGTCCGTGGCCCAGGTGACCGGCGATATAAATACTCTCAGCCTAAATACTCTGCACACGAAGGCTGCTAAAGGGTGCTCTGCTCGGTGCTTTTCAATCGCAACCAACGTTGCTGAATGAAGGCACGCAGTCAAACGTTTGTACTCCGGACGAGTGGACTATTTTTGGTTATATTTGAATAATTTATTTATATTTTCTGTTGCTGACGTTAGATATTTACACAGCTAAAAGACGTATTTAGCATCACGGCACGGATATTAGTTTTGTTAGAGCGTTCAGCAGAAGCACAAGTGGAAACTGAAAAGGAAAAATGGTGCATATATATATATATATATATATATATATATATATATATATATATATATATGAATAGAGTTTGGTCCTGAGACAGAAACATGTCTCATACTAAGTTATTCCTGATGAAAAGTCTGATTATTGTAATAAAAAGGTTGGAATATTTTGAGAAAGAAAGGGTTATGTGATATGTAAAAGGAAGGGTTAATTAAATTAAATTTTAATTTTAATTAATAGACCGACTGTGCAACTTTGTGTTTTTCTGGGTCAAAATTTCAACATTTCGTTGTTCTTTTTCTACACTTTTCTCGACGTTTTTGACACTTTCTTTCCAATTTTTTTGTATAGTTTTCATCACCTTTGGTGATGTTTTTTTATGTTTGTTTGGTGACTTTTCCAGAGTTTTTTGGTCACTTTAGTTAGTGTTTTTGAAAATTTCGTAGCCTTCTCCAACATTTGTCACTTTTTTCAACGTTCTTTTGTCATAGTTTTGATATAAAAAGTTTTTGTAAACAGGTCAAATTTGACATGAGAACAGCAGGAGGGTAAAGAAAGGGTCATGTGATATCTAAACGGGTTTTAATCTCCTTTGTGATCTGTGCCAAATTACAATACCTGACTTCCTGAACTCACCTCCCCCTCCTCCCCCCCCGCTCTGTTATAATCCGTCTTCCTGCTGAATCCACTTTATGGTAACCGTGGTGATGCTTCATTTCTTTTTCATCCAATGCCACGTTAAAAAAACCCTCCTCTCGTCCCTCAGCGTGAATGTTAACTCCGACAGCCAATCAGGCGACTCGGAAACTTCGGCATCACAATAAATGTATTAACGTTGGTTCGTCCTCGCCGCCTAATCCCTCCGCCCTCGCCGTCCTTGGAGTCGGCGGCTGTCCGTCACAGCGCCGGCTCTGGGGCATGTTGGCTCGTTAGAGAGGCCTTGGGTTGCGCCCAGGACACACACACACACACACACACACACACACACACACACAGACAGACACACACACGCAAATACTCACACACAGAGAGAGACACACACACACACACACACACACACACACACGCAAATACTCACACACAGAGAGAGACACACACACACACACACACACACACACACACACACATATACGGAGAGAGAGACACACACACACACACACACACACACACACACACACACACACACACACACAGAGATGCACACACACACACACACACACACACACACAGACATACACACGCATGCACGCACGCACACACACACACACACACACACACACACACACACACACACACACACAGACAGACAGACAGACAGACAGACAGACAGACAGACAGACAGACAGACACACACACACACACACACAATTACTCACACACGCAAATACTGTATGAGTGCCGACACACTCTCTACAAATATAAGAGAAAATGCACACACACATGTTCCAACATGTCAGAAGGTGAATACATCCGTGTACACACACACACACACACACACACACACACACACACACACACACACACACACACACACACACACTCCGTCCTCTCACCTCTGGCTGTGTTCGGCTGTGTTTGATGGGTGTTTTTAGAGGTTTCGTGCCCTCTCTGTGTCTTGTGTCACACATGAGATGGACTCTATACAGCTCCTCTCCCCCCAAAATCTACAGACACAAGGCATTGTGGGTAATGCTGGGAGGGGCTGTATATGACTGCGCTGTGTTTAAACTGTCCAGTATTTCAAGATATGAAGGCAAAAACCTCCAAAAGGTGTACATTTGTGAAGCAAAAACATGTTAATTATAATACATAACATGTTGATATTAATCACAAACAGCTCTGTTTGGTTACACACAGAATTTGGCTCTTAAGACACACACATATATATATATATATATATATATATATATATATATATATATATATATATATATATATATATATATATATATATATTCCCTCTGATATCACTTGGTGTTCAGTAACGTTTCAGAACAGACTCTGCAGCTCAGCCGCTTTAATTAGGACACCACAGGACACTGATACTAGTCCACTAACCCGGGGAATACACACACACACACACACACACACACACACACACACACACACACACACACACACACTGTAACATGGACACTAACATATATGTGCAGACACACACAGTGATTTACTGCAGCGCTGAATGGTTCTTTGCATTTTAACGCCTGTTAAGAAATGCAGGATTTATTACTGTGACCCCGTCTGATACACACACAGATATATATAACATGGTGTGTGTGTGTGTGTGTGTGTGTGTGTGTGTGTGTGTGTTTGGGGGGGTATTTTTGTGTGTTTAGTGACCCATCATGCAAATGATGTGGCTCAGCAGCTACAGTAAAGCAGTTTAATGTTGTGAATTCACGTCTCGCTGGTGTAAATCAAATCGACAGACACACACACACACACACACACACACACACACACACACACACACACACACAGCCACACAGCCACACACACGCAGCCATACACACACACACACACACACACACACACACACACACACACACACACACACACACTGATCTTTATGCTTTATCTTTTCCCCTCATATTTCTTCTCCTCTATCGTCTGTGATTATTTGCAGCACATTAACGGTTTCTCATCTCGCCGCCGTGACCTCTGACCTCCGGTCTGCTGGTCGGATGTCACGTTTTACAGGTTCAACTCTTTCTTTATGTTTGTAGTTGTCACATTATAAAATAAAAACGATGCAAAAGTTGCAGTAGCATGACACTAACGTCTGTAAATCATGATGATGCATAAGTGTCTGAATATAAATTACTGAGCGTCTTTATAGAGCTGAATCTACCGATTATCTTCACGGTGGATTCATGTGTGGGTTATGTCCTGGATGAATGGATGAGTTGTCTGGTCTCTAAAATGTGGGTCAGAGTTCCCCAAAAAGTCCAAAATCACGTCCTCAAATGTCTTGGTTTGTCCCCAACTCAAAGATCTTCAGTCCCCTGTTCCAGAGGAGAGAAGACACTAGAACAATATTCACATTTAACAAGCTGCCATCACACTAGTTTACCTGTTTTATCATAAAAACATGACTCAACCCGTCATATGTGGAGGCCGACAGAAAGGTCAGAGACAGATGGAGAAAACCACAAAATATATGTCTGAGTGTTTTGGGTGAACTGACCCTTAAAGTCATCACAACAACCAGAATCTATGGAGAGAAATCTCAGCATTCAGGGTGACACTGACAGGCGGGTGTGTGTGTCTGTGTGTCTGTGTGTGTGTGTGTGTGTGTGTGTGTGTGTGTGTGTGTGTGTGTGTGACTGTGTGTGTGTGTGTGTGTGTGACTGTGTGTGTGTGTGTGTGTCTGTGTCCGTGTGTGTCTGTATGTGACTGTGTGTGTCTGTGTGTGGGTCTGTGTGTGTGTGTGTGTGTGTGTGTGTGTCTGTGACTGTGTGTGGGACTGTGTGTGTGTGTGTGCTGTGTGTGTGTGTGTGTGTGTGTCTGTATGTGACTGTGTGTGTGTGTATGTGTGTGTGTGTGTGTGTGTGTGTGTCTGTGTGTGACTATGTGTGTGTGTGTGTGTGTGTGACTGTGTGTGTGTGTGTGTGTGACTGTGTGTGTGTGTGACTGTGTGTGTGTGACTGTGTGTGTGTGTGTGTGTGTGTGTGTGTGTGTGCATATAAATGTGTGCTGATGTTCCTCTCTGTTGCTGGTTAATGGCTGAAATCCTGCCGAGGCAGCGGAACACGGCTCTGACGGATCGCCGTAACTCCGCCGTTATTACACGCTAATATTGCAATTAGATGGGTGGACAAGTCGCCCGAGCGGGGCCATAAATTGCCACCGAGCGTCAGAGCGTACGAGGGGGCCAAGCTCTAATTACCCAGAACCCACCTCTCCCTCCTCCTGCATCCTTTCTTCCCTCCGCTGTCGGACAGCCGCCCTCCTGCTTTAACGGCCGGGCCTAACATGGAGGTCACGACCCCACACACACACACACACACACACAGACATCCCCACGTCTTCCTCTAACGCCATTTGCAGCTTTGATGTCATCTGTCCAGAGGAGAGTTTAGAGTGATGGAGAGCGGCCTTTGACCTCCCAGTTAGTCTCCACTCCAGGTTTTAAACGCCCCCGTTGCTATCAGCCAATAATCCAGGTTTCCATCCAAATGTATCACTGCCGATTTTCGACCCTTTTTAGGGGGGCTCAAGCAATGACAGGTTCAAAGGGCTTGAAACAGGTTTAACATCCTGTGTGGCTGTCTCCGATGCTATGCACCTGTTACTGTCCGTCCACACCGCCGCCAACTTGATCTTCTAAAGATACAGGAAGTCATTCATTTTCAATGGAAGCTGCTTCTCTCAGCTGCAAGGAGCGGAAAATCTGTCGGCGTCGTTTTGGGCGTTTTGAGCGACCAGAGCGTCAATCAGGAAGTTGAAAGTAGGTCAACTTTATGGTAATGAGCTATGACGCCGTTCAGCGGCAACCAATCTAGAATATAGACGTCCTTCACGCTGGCTGATTCCAGAGAAACATACGATGTAAACTTTGGTTCCTACCAAAACATTAGTTCAGAGAAAAAGGAGGAGAAGCTCATCATGGCCGTTGCTGGGTTCCCTATCATTTATGATATTTGCGTATAGGGACCAGTTAACGTTACCTGCCGGTCACATGGTCTCTAAACAGTCCGCTCACGGTGAAGTCCTGCACGGATCAACAGCTGGCGGCTGCTCGCTCTGCCTGCACGCTGCTGCGGTTCAGCGGCTAACGAGCGAGCTAACTGCTAACAGACACCGCTGCGACCAACAACCAATACACATTCTGTCATTATATATGTAATTTATAAAAGGTTTCTAGTGTCAGTGTATTGGCCGTGCAGTGGCTGCTTGATCTTTTTCCATGATGAACATAGAATGCTGCTACGTCAGAGCGGCCAAAGCCTCAAACAGCTTCCCCGGACTTTCTGACCAGCGTCCTCGACCGGGCGGCCAGAGCTTCTTTGCAGCTCAAGTCGGCGGCGGTGTGGACGTACAGTTACCCCGTGAAGGAAAGGGTTAACAGAAACGTAGTGTTGGCCAATCAGAGGTGGTTTTGCCAGACTCCCGCCACTAAAATTGCTGAATGTTAGAACATTATGGCAAATTGGTTGTCATTACTGTGACTTATAAAATGTCAGGTTTAGTTCCATCGTAGTGTTAATAGTGTAAACTTTAGCTGATGTTGTTATTCAGTCTCAGAGATTATCGGCTAATGCAAGGCCGCCCAATTTGGGGCCAAACTTGGCCCGTGCTCTCTTTGTTTTGGCCCGCCATGGATTTGACATATTCATGCTTATTCTCCTCTTATTTTAAAAGTAATGACTACAAAATGTACATTTTGTGCAGTTAAAAAGTACGTAATCTGAGTTTAACGGCAATGTAATGCACCGTGCTGGTAAACTTCCCATTTAAATTACATACATATGTACGTTTTATCTATGGAGAATGGCACGAATTAGAGTATTCTTCAACATCGACATTTATTTTTGGCCCGTGGCCTTCCATCCAGATACATTTTGGCCCTTCATATGAAAGAATTTGGGCACCTCTGGGCTAATCAAATTACTGATTTAACAGGGGGAGTTAACACTTTTGCAAGAAACTGTATCCGTGTCACATTCTCATTAGGGGCTGAGCCCCCTTAAAGGTCTGATCCTAGAATCGCCCCTGAAATATATCAAACTTATAAACTGAATTTCGATAAAATTGGCAGACGAATGCTTGCGAATGAAGAGCCAGGGTCTGTCTGAGGTTTCTGCCGGTTAAAAGGAAGTTTTTCTCGCTGCTGTTGCACCAAAATGCTCTCGGGAGGGAATTGTTCCGGTCCAGGGGTGTGTCGAGAGTGGAAATCGAAATACCAATAACTTACGAAATCTCTTAAGTAGCCCATGTACAGGAAGCTTCCCTTCAGGGTGAATCAAACGCCAAAATAATAAACAGAACCAACCTATTCTCCTGACTGCAGTTCTGTCTAAGAGAACTCTCAGTCCCACATTATTTAGGCACACACAACTATATATGGAAGATCCAATACAGAATACGGCGAGGACCGTAACATTAAGGGCCCTATTTTAACGATCTGAGCGCACGGCGTGAAGCGCCTGGTGCAGGTGCGTTTAGGGCGTGTCCAAATGCACTTTTGCTAGTTTGACGCCGAAAAACGTGTCCGTGTGCCGGGCGCAT
>NC_050173.1:7520743-7528243 GCF_008315115.2 Sander lucioperca
ACACACTAGGACACACACAAACACAAAAATACACAACAATAACGATAATTCTTGTTTTTTTGACCTAATTTGAAGACAGGATTTACCCAGAATCCTCTCTTTCTCCCCGTCCACTTCTTCTTCTTCTTCCCTTCCTCCCCCCCTCCCCCCCCCTTCCCCCTTCCCTACAGTAAAGATGGAGGTATTGATTTTCCTCCTGACCACCAGCACAGTTTTCTTATTTTTGTCTCATCTGATCCGCCTGCTGACAGACACTAACGACAGACAGTGTGTGTTTGTGTGTGTGTGTGTGTGTGCGTGCGTGCGCGTGTGCGTGCGTGTGTGTGTGTCAGTGATGTCAATAATGTACAATAAATGTATGCGCACCTCTGACCTCGTTTCCGTCATCTGGAAACATTGAAACGCACTGTGCCAGAGTCCCATCCGAAAACTGGCGATTTAACTCAAGATGCAGTGAATATAGTCCTGTCTCTCAGCTCTGACACAACAAGGCAAGTAGCTTTCATGGTTGACCCTACTGTCACATTAGCTGCCACTGACAGTGACAAAATGCCAGGCGATGCGACCAAGCGACTGCCAATCAGAGTGAAGGCAGCGTGACGTATGCACGTTGGTTGCTCGAGTCGAAGAAAATCATTCACGATGGCGGGAACGCTTCAGGACGTCGTATTTCTCTATAAATCTGATATGTTTGGCATTTTATCGCCTATGTTTTGTTACTTCTATCGAGAAATAACTACTTTTAAATCTAAAAACATCGTTCTTGTGACTTAGCAATGCCTCTGAAGTGACGTTTAAGACGTGCTTGAAGGTAGCACCCACAAGCGAGTGCGTGTCGCTCTCTTTTGTAGCTAATGTGACTGTAGGTTGGGACCGCTTCAATGCATTCATATTTTGCATAAAATAAATTCCGTTCTATTGATTTGTCGATTGGCGACACGATCGGTCGACTCGGAAGAGTTGGAGGAAACTGGTGTTTCGGATTAAATCTTAGAAAGCCAATAACTTTGGAATGGTTTAGGATAGAGACAAGCTTTTCATATATCTTAACAGAAAGTTGAAAAATGTTGCGTTTACGTCACACAAGAGCAGCAATGGGAACGTTATGAAGTGACGTAATTATGCGATGTGAACATCATCGAAAAGCTGCAAACCCCGCGATGAAGCCACGATGACCAACCGCAATTTTTGCAAGTTCCCGCAATTTCATCGCATACAATTGCATAAATATCCCGCATATTCCATCACATTTTTTAAGAAAACGTGCCGCATAATCAAGGATTTTTGCCCGCAACAATCACAAAAGAACTCTACATTTTTCTAGAAGGACTGACAGTGTGTGCGTATTTTAACAGAGTGACAGTGTGAGTGAAGAAATAGGTAGAGACGACAAAACGGAACAAATCAGAGAAGAGAAAGAAAAGTTGTGTCCTGTTCTCTTTATTTATATATTTATACTGTCCAACCAGTAGAACATGTCCTGTTCTGTAGTCATGGTCCTTATTTATATATATATTCATGTTGGACCAGTCCAATTTGACCATCAGTTGAAATAACCATTGTGTTGTATTTTTATGAATCTATTTTCATGCGTTTTCCCATAACTTTTGTAATTTTACATATGTTTAAAACTATCGAAATTCACAATCAATATTGCAATATCACATTTTGTCAATATTGTGTAACCCTACCACGCACTAGTACTCCTCGCCACCTCTGAATACTCGAGTATTTGTCGCCCCAGAGCTGCACGCACCTGTCAGCTCCGTGAAGTTTGATAGTTGAGTGTAAATGGAACTTGCAGCAGAGATTGGGTTTTGCCCTTTTGGCTGATGGAGGATCATCTGCTGCCGGATAATCATGACTGAAATATTGAAGCGGTGGCGTTTTGGAGGCGAGCGGAGCTGAAACTTGGCACTTGGCAGAGCGCTGCAGGAGGAGGGAGGGGAGGTGTGAGTTCATCCTCTGCCCGCCTGCCCGCAGTCGCCTTCCTTCAGCACCGCAGTAAAACCCCTCTTAGTGGGTAGTGCCATCTGGCCGGGGCCCCTGGCGGAGGCGTAACGGCGCCCAAAAAACTCGGGGTCGCGATGCTTTACTGCCCAAGCCTGCCGCCTGCAGATGGCAGCGGGCGTGCCGCTGGAAAACGCCAAGGTCGCTGCGGCATGTGGCGCGGTGGAAGGGAGAGCTAAATGGCGTTGGGGATGGGGAAGGGGGTTGGGGAAAGGGGGGGGGGGCACCGCTGGAGCCATGGCAACATCAGGGCCGTGCTATGCTACATTAAAGAGCAGCGCTAGCTCGCCATATGGGAGGGCTACTGCTATCAAAGCTAATAGCTATGTTAGCTTAATGCGCATACACGCACACACACACACACACACACACACACACACACACACACACACACACACACACACACACACACACGCACGCTCGGTGAGGCAGCAGCAGCTGGTGGAGTGAAAAGCCTCCCAGTACAAAGGAATTTAATAAGAGAACAGCTGAATGAGACACAGACAGACAGACAGACACCTTTCCTCCTCCTTCCTCGAGCTCCACACCTCCACTTTACTCTCTCTGTCTGTCTGTCTGTCTGTCTGTCTGTCTGTCTGTCTGTCTGTCTGTCCATGTGTCTGTGATGATCGTGGTTGGGTTACAAAAGTGACACATGGGACAAGAACGGCACATGATATTTAGAGTCCTATGTGGATTTTCGGTCTTTCGTACTTCTCTCTACTGTTGTCTCTCTACATACTACTCTCTACTGTTGTCTCTCTACTGTTGTCTCTCTACATACTACTCTCTACATACTACTCTCTACTGTTGTCTCTCTACATACTACTCTCTACTGTTGTCTCTCTACTGTTGTCTCTCTACATACTACTCTCTACTGTTGTCTCTCTACATACTACTCTCTACTGTTGTCTCTCTACATACTAGTCTCTACTGCTGCTCTGCCCGGTGCGTTCCATACATATGCTAAAGGAGGGATTGTTTTCAGCGTTATCTGCCGCTGAGAGACACTGACCACGAGTCAGTATTTTAGGAGTTGGGAGTGAGAATGAGTTGGCTGACGGGGTTGCAGTTCTTGTGGCCAGTTTTTCTGGCTCTGACGCTGAAAAGATGGCGTCTTTATTCAGAAGTCAGTTTGACCCAAAATGTGCCTTCATTCAAGAGATGTTTACCTGGTGCATTCAGAGAGGAGGTGGAGCTCTACCTGTTCACCTCTCCATCCCTCTCTCCCTCGTAGTTTATCCTTTTCTTTCTCTTTTGTTCTGTTCATCTCTTTGTCTCTCTCTCTCTCTCTCTCTCTCTCTCATTCTCGGTGTCTCTTGTCCCAGGGCTCCCTCTTTCTCTCTCTGCCTGCAGCTGAAGATGAGACTGAAAATTAATTTGGGGGGTTTCATTAGATTCACTTTTTGGCCCATTTCCCCGGGTTTGGTCCCCGGACACACACACACACACACACACACACACACACACACACACACACACACACAGACACACACACACACACACACTCGCACACACACACACACACACACACACACACACACACACACACACACACACACATACCTCAAATGCCATATTACACATGTTGGCTATCTTTTAAAGGCTGATTCTCATATTTATCACACTAAATATGTTATATGTTGACTCTAAAAGTGGCAGATAAAATGTACAGAAAAAATATGAATGATTAAAATAAATGTGAGATTTTGTGGGGTTTCCTAAATATCTCTGCCGAGGGACTCTAAGCTCCCCGATAGATCGATGGTAACTGACTTCAGATCTGTAGTCTTTTCTCTTCTCTCTATATTAATACATCATCATTTATTAGCTGATTATATTTTGGTTCAATAATCCAAATATGTGAATAGATACTCAAGTAAACTACAAGTACCACAAATTATATTTCTCACATGTTGGCTTGATTTTATGTCTGACTGTCATATATATATATATATATATATATATATATATATATATATATATATATATATTTTTGAGACTAAAATATCTTAAAATGTAAGTGTTTATAGAAATAAAAACCTCTTATTTAACTTAATTGAGAGTCATATCTCTGACAGTTTAGGGAAACAACATTTGGGCTTTAATATATGGAGATTAAATGTACAGAAAAATATATGAATGATGAATAAAATATGACCTTTCATGGGGTTTTGATCGGCTTACTGATTGTGTTTTTTTGTAACTGACATCGTGCAGATTTGTAAACTCCAATTATATTTCACACATGTTGGCTTTATTTTAAGTTTGATTATCATTTTCCTTAGACTAAATATCCCCCAAAAAACTGAAATGACAGACACACACTCAGACATACACACACACACATACACACACACACACACACACACACACACACACACACACACACACACACACACACACACACACACACACACACACACACAGATACCGGGGCATCAGTGTTTGAGGTGTTAAAGAAACAAAATGAGTGTGTGTGTGTGTGTGTGTGAGTGTGTGTGTGTGTGTGTGTGTGTGTGTGTGTGTGTGTGTGTGTGTGTGTGTGTGTATGTATATGTCTGAGTGTGTGTGTGTGTGTGTGTGTGTGTGTGTGAGTGTATGTGTGTGTGTGAGTGTGTGTGTGTGTGTGTGTGAGTGTGTGTGTGTGTGTGAGTGTGTGTGTGAGTGTATGTGTGTGTGTGAGTGTGTGTGTGTGTGTGTGTGTGTGTGTGTGTGTGTGTGTGTGTGTGTGTGTGTGTGTGAGTGTGTGTGTGTGTGTGTGAGTGTGTATGTGTGTGAGTGTATGTGTGTGTGTGAGCGTGTGTGTGTGTGTGTGTGTGTGAGTGTGTGTGTGTGTGTGAGTGTGTGTGTGTGTGTGTGTGTGTGTGTGTGTGAGTGTGTGTGTGTGCGTGTGTGTGTGTGTGTGTGTGTGTGTGTGTGTGGGTTCAGTATTCTCTCTGTCCAATCTCACCTGCTGTCACCGGCCACCACCTGCTTTCTGCTTTTTATTCTTCAAAGAATCTATTTTTTTTTTGTTGTGAAATCTTCAGCGTCTCGCTCGGCGCTCGCTCTCGGACGCTCGCCTCTTCAGGTAGATTGAGTTTTCAAGGTGAACGTCCCATTACAGGAGAAGGTTGACAAATTAATTTGGTGGGCGCCTTGTTGCAGTGCGGGTAGCGATAGTGACCGGCCTGTCAATTTGAGGAATGAGGTGTAGCTCAGCGAGCCAGATGGGAGAGAAATTGAACAGCACATTAGCTAATTACTTATGCAAATCACCGCCAGTCGCTGCACCTTAACTTAAGCAGGCGGGATGACACTCGGGGAGGCTGGCGGAGAGTTTTAGCTAATGCTAATCCAGACGTACACCCCCTCTCAGCCCCCCACCCCAGCCCACAGCCCCTCACCTGCTGCAGGGGCAGAAAATAGATCTCAACAAACATTACCTCACCGCAGAGAACAGGAGGCAGACGCACACTTTTAAAACTTAGTTTATCAAGTCGAGTTTATTCATAAAGAGCCGATGTCAGACAAACAGGGAACAGAAGATCAGACAGTCATCAATACACTCGCAATATGGGCTTGACATTAGCCAACAGGTTCTCACACCCATCTCGTAAAATATGGACACTTGGTCAGGTGCCTTTGTCGTTCTTATTGACGCTGAAAGTCTCCTTTAGCGCTATAAGTAAACGTGCTTGGTCGGGACTATTGCCGTCCCTTCAGCGCTATAAGTAAACGTGCTTGGTCGGGACTATTGCCGTCCCTTTAGCGCTATAAGTAAACGTGCTTGGTCGGGACTATTGCCGTCCCTTCAGCGCTATAAGTAAACGTGCTTGGTCGGGACTAGTGGCGTCCCTTTTGACGCAGTTATGTTAAGGAAAAGGTCGTGGGTGGGCGTACGGTTCTGTGACACGCGGGAGGAAAGAAATAAGCGACTATAGCAAGCGTGACAAGCGGGACGTGAACCCCTCTCTCCTGGTGAAAGTCCTGTGTTTGACCCATCCACCCCCCCAACCAACCTCCTTACATACTACTCTCTAAATCCTCTCTAACTGCTGCTCTCCCCGGTGAGTTACACAAACACGCTGAAAGACGCCTTTTTCGTCGCATCAGACGCTGACAGCCACTGTCCAAACGTCCTTATTTTACGAGTTCGGAGTGAGAACGGGTTGCATTAGCACCCGCCAACCCGCCAGTCACTCTCACTAGCCACTTTGGCGGGTGGCGTCCCTTTATGTTATAACACAGGTGGCTGGAGGACTGGGCCGCTGTCTGACACATGAGCACAGCTGTGACCCAGTGTGCAGCGGCAGCCCACGGCCGGAGTACGGTGGCCCGTATGGCACACCAGACCAGCAAGCCGCGGCGATTCCTTAAAGGTGCTCTAAGCATTGTCACGTGTTTTTTAGGCTACACTATTTTTTGTCACATACAGCAAACATCTCCTCACTATCTGCTAGCTGCCTGTCCCCTGAACACACTGTAAAGGCTCCACAAACGGCAACAAAAACTGCGCCAACCTGCACCACCAAACATAACGAACCAGTCTTCCAGCCAATAACCGACAAGAAGGATTTGGGGGTGGGGGCTTGGAGGGGTTAGTGCACGGAAGGGAGGGGGAGAGGACAGGATGAGGAGGAGGGAGGGGCCAGCTAGCCTACGTTAACCTAACCTAACGTTAGCAATCAAACAATCATAGATAGCTAAAACGTTTTGGTAAATGATTTCCATCTTCTGTTATTGTATGTAAAGAGAAAAGTTCATTATTTTATGGATTTCACAAATTTCAGTATGACACGTTATGCCGTAAACAGTTTAAATCTGAGCATGCACAACTCACATCGGGCAGTGACAGCGGCATCAACTGACAGGAAGTCAACAAGGGGCCAGGCTGTTGCAAAGGTCCATACAGTAGTTCACTATTTAATAGAGGGGACACGTGTCAAACTCGAGGCCCGTGGGCCAAATCCAGCCCCTCGCAAATTGTGATCTGGCCCACATATCAGTGTAAGTTCACAATACATTTTGGGTTGTTTTTATTTAACCTTTTTGCTGCTTTTTTCGAAGTTTTTGATTCTTTTTTTTGACATTTTAGTCGACCAAACTGTAAGAGAGAGGACTACAGTCGTGAAAAAATTAGGACACCCCTGCTAAAGTTGACTATAAAGAGGAATAAAAAAATCATCTTTTGCAAATTGATCTTAATGCCTTAATTAGAAAAATAGGAAAAATCCAATCTTTAAGGACACCAATTTTCTTTGTGAATGAATAATGTATCGTGAATAAATAAATGTTCTTCCTTAAAATACAGGGGGCATAAGTCAGTACACCCCTATGTTAAATTCCCATAGAGGCAGGCAGACTTTTATTTTGAAAGGCCAGTTATTTCATGGATCCAGGATACTATGCATCCTGATAAAGTTCCCTTGGTCCCCACATCATCACACACCCTTCACCATACCCCCACATCATCACATACCCTTCACCATACCCCCACATCATCAC
>NC_050173.1:7548055-7555555 GCF_008315115.2 Sander lucioperca
CTGAAGTCGCTAGCGCTAAACCCACCAGACTCCATTTAAAAAAGCAATACTTTTAGCGTGTATAGAGCCAACATATTTTCACATGTAAATCAGTAAACTATATGTTTATTTCAACCAAAACTAGAGCTGTGATAGTTGGAAAAGTGCTAAGGCGACCAAAAACGGCTTTTCATAGTTTTATTTTGTTTCTGTCGACTTTGAATGAAGTGTATTTTACGATGCTTAAATGACTGTTTATTTACATGGAGTCTGGTTGGTTTAGCGAACACAGTTTGGCCGATGTTTTCATGTTTAAAAAAAGGATCTTACTCTTTAACAGAAAGGTTGACCTCCTTAGAAATCCTTTCCATAATGTTGTCAGACACTTAGACTATTAATTTGAGCCTGTCAGCAGCAAAACAAGCCCTTTAGTGAAGGTAAATACAAGCTGGAAAATCGTCCTATTAACTTATATTGTAGCTTGTTTCTCAGCTGCCGACTGCAGAGATCTCTCTTAATATTGGACCAATGTCAAAGATTGTTGTTCCCATCAGTCACTTAGACACAGAGACACAGGAACATAGAGTCCAGGACAGGTTGAATAAAACATAGTTCCCCTTTAAGGAGCTAAAACTGTGGATGGATGAAAAGATGTTTCTACGATGGAGCGAATGCAGAAGTAAATGTATTTCACAGAATGTAAAACATTAATTAAAATCGTTAGCGTCTATCTGGGTATGAATGTGGAGCGATTATTTAAACATGGCGTACTGTATTATGAATTGACTTCTCAGGCAGCCGAGTGTGTTAAATGAATGATTGAAGTAGCGAGGACGATGTTCCTGCTGAGAGAAACCATTACTGTCGCTTAGCGTGTCAGCTGACCTGCAGGCTGTGAGGTCACACACGGACACCTTCATGTTTAATTTCACCGCAAAGACACCCGAAAAATCATCGTCTGTCATCGCTGTGCTTCAAAACTCCACTTCTATCTTCAGGAAACCTGTGGTGGAAATGTAACTTTACTGTGTGTGTGTGTGTGTGTGTGTGTGTGTTTGTGTGTGTGTGTGTGTGTCTCTGTGTGTCTGTCTGTGTGTGTGTGTGTGTGTTTATTTGTGTGTGTTTGTGTGTGTGTGTGTTTGTCTGTATGTGTTTGTCTATGTGTGTGTCTCTGTGTGTCTGTCTGTGTGTGTGTGTGTGTGTGTGTCTCTGTGTATGTGTGTGTGTGTGTGTGTGTGTCTGTGTGTGTGTCTGTGTGTGTGTGTGTGTGTGTGTGTGTGTGTGTGTGTGTGTCTCTGTGTGTCTGTGTGTGTGTGTGTGTGTGTGTGTGTGTGTCTCTGTGTATGTGTGTGTGTGTGTGTGTGTGTGTGTCTGTGTGTGTCTGTGTGTGTGTGTGTGTGTGTGTGTGTGTGTGTGTCTCTGTGTATGTGTGTGAGTGTGTGTGTGTGTGTGTGTGTGTGTGTGTGTCTCTGTGTGTGTGTGTGTGTGTGTGTGTGTGTGTGTGTGTGTGTGTGTGTGTGTGTGTGTGTGTGTCTCTGTGTGTGTGTGTGTGTGTGTGTGTGTGTGTGTGTGTGTGTGTGTGTGTGTGTGTCACTGATATCTGCCGACGGGCCTCTGAGCAGCAGACTGGGATGAGAGCCTGACGTCTCTGAAATGTCTAACCCTTCTCAGGAAGGAGAAGGCTTCAGTGTTCAGCTGCAGGCGGTTAGCTGTTGATCAGCTGGGCTTTAGCAGGATTTCATCACACTGGAAGTTAAAAGATTCTCCTTTTACGTCTGGAGAGAATCAAGAAATCCTTTCAGTTCAACACCAGAAACTGGAAAGATGATGACGGTATCAGGGAATATAGTTGCTGCCGGAAAAATCCGCCAGATTTCACTCATTTCGGCCGGATGCGCGTCTCCTTCCTTTGTCTCTGGATTGGCGTTCTAACCTCCGGTGGATTTGTGAGGACTATGGTTAACTGCTCCTCAGATCTCTGCAGGGTAAATCCAGACAGCTAGCTAGACTATCTGTCCAATCTGAGTTTTCTGTTGCACGACTAAAACTACTTTTGAACGTACACGTCCCACCAAAACAACTTCCTTCCTGAGACTATTTAGCAGAGGCACCGTGACTCTGTCCGGAGCTTAGCCCCGCCCACGATGATTGTGATTGGTTTAAAGAAATGCCATTAAACCAGAGCAGGTTTTTGGGCGTTTTTGGCGTTTTGAGCGACCAGAGCGTCAATCAGAAAGTTGAATGTAGGTCAACTTTATGGTAATGAGCTATGACGCGGTTCAGCGGCAACCAATCAGAATATAGACGTCCTTCACGCTGGCTGATTCCAGAGAAACATACGATGTAAACTTTGGTTCCTACCAAAACATTAGTTCAGAGAAAAAGGAGGAGAAGCTCATCATGGCCGTTGCTGGGTTCCCTATCATTTATGATATTTGCGTATAGGGACCAGTTAACGTTACCTGCCGGTCACATGGTCTCTAAACAGTCCGCTCACGGTGAAGTCCTGCACGGATCAACAGCTGGCGGCTGCTCGCTCTGCCTGCACGCTGCTGCGGTTCAGCGGCTAACGAGCGAGCTAACTGCTAACAGAGAGCTGTGGAGGAAGGTCTGGCTATGCGAGACTATCCCCAGGTTGTTTCCAGGCTGTTTCCAGGCTGTTTCCAGGCTGTTTCGGGCCCATATTGCTCAGTGTGTGCTGAGGTTTATCTGGTAGCAGCTGTTCCCTCTGGTCGACAATCTGCTGCCAAACTGTCCACAAACACTACATCTCCCATAATCCCGCAGGGCTGCAGCCCGTCAGGGTGCTGGGAGATAGCGTCTCAGCGTCTCTCTGAGATGATTATTTTTTTGGGGGTGCATTTCTGCCTTTATTGGATAGGAAAGCTGAGATATGAAAGGGGAGAGAGAGGGGGGGAGAGACATGCAGGGAAACAGTCCCAGGTCAGACTCGAACACTGGACCTTCTGCGTCGAGGAATATACCTCTGCATATGTGCGCTCGCTCTACCAGCTGAGCTAACCGGCCACTTTCTCTGAGATGAATTAAAGGTTTAGTGGTGTAACTGATGTAACTGGTGTATTCCCTCGGACAAATCACTGCTACGTGTGTGTGTGTGTGTGTGTGTGTGTGTGTGTGTCTGTGTGTGTGAGTGTGTGAGACATCATCACCTAAATATGAGGTGGAAATCAGAGTGAAATTCAGGGGAAAACATCCGAGTGAGTGCACGTCTTCCACCCAGTGAACACTGAACTCTCCGGCCAATCACACGCATGGAAACTCTCACACACCCATATCATGTGTTTAAGAGCCAGAATGCACACACACACACACACACACACACACACACACACACACACACACACACACACAGACACACACACACACACACAGACAAACAAAGAGACACACACACACACACACACACACACACACACACACACACACACACAGACACACACACACACACACACACAGACACACACACAGACATACACAGACACACACACACACACACGCACGCACGCACGCACACACACACAGACACACACACACACACACACACACACACACACACACACACACACACAGACAGACAGACAGACAGACAGACAGACAGACACACACACACACGCACACTCACTCCGGCTGCAGCGTTGCGTCACACGGATGACTTTTCGATTGTGGAGACAAATATGTTGATTGCCATGACAACGCTGCCAAATACAGCTGAGGAGTAACCTGAGTTCAGCGTGTGTGTGTGTGTGTGTGTGTGTGTGTGTGTGTGTGTGTGTGTGTGTGTGTGTGTGTCTAAAACTTTCCTTTTTTCAGTTTCACTCTCTTTCTCTGGCAGTATGAAATAATTATAGGATGTTCTGTTCGTCTTTGCGCTCCAGGAACATTGTCCACACACACACACACACACACACACACACACACACACACACACACACAGATTCCCGTCTCACCTCCAGCTAACAGGAAACAGCAGAACACAAACAGGAAGCGTGAACAACACTTCCATGTTAAAACATTTCTGCTGCAACTCGACTCTGAACGCTCGTCGTCTCGTCGCTCCTTCGTCATTTATCAGAAATATCAAATATAAAGATATGAAATATAAAAACAGACCTCAAATACCAGGACTGACATAACAGTTAGCACTTGCAACTGTGTTGGACACGTAGAGAGAGAGAGAGAGAGAGAGAGAGAGAGAGAGAGAGAAAGAGAGAGACAGTTATGACTGACTGTCAAAGCAGGAAGTTCTGTGGCGTCAGTACACAGCGGTCACTACACACCGGTCGGTACACACTGGTCACTACACACTGGTCAGTACACACTGGTCACTACACACCGGTCACTACACACTGGTCACTACACACCGGTCAGTACACACTGGTCAGTACACACCGGTCACTACACACTGGTCACTACACACCGGTCACTACACACTGGTCAGTACACACCGGTCACTACACACTGATCACTACACACCGGTCACTACACACTGGTCACTACACACTGGTCACTACACACTGGTCAGTACACACTGGTCAGTACACACCGCTCACTACACACCGGTCAGTACACACTGATCACTACACACCGGTCACTACACACCGGTCAGTACACACTGGTCAGTACACACCGGTCACTACACACCGATCACTACACACCGGTCACTACACACCGGTCACTACACACCGGTCAGTACACACTGGTCACTACACACCGGTCAGTACACACTGGTCACTACACACTGGTCACTACACACTGGTCACTACACACCGGTCACTACACACTGATCACTACACACCGGTCACTACACACTGGTTACTACACACTGGTCAGTACACACTGGTCACTACACACTGGTCAGTACACACCGGTCACTACACACCGGTCAGTACACACTGATCACTACACACCGGTCACTACACACCGGTCAGTACACACTGGTCACTACACACCGGTCACTACACACCGGTCACTACACACTGGTCACTACACACCGGTCAGTACACACTGGTCAGTACACACCGGTCACTACACACCGGTCACTACACACCGGTCAGTACACACCGGTCACTACACACTGATCACTACACACCGGTCACTACACACCGGTCACTACACACTGGTCACTACACACCGGTCACTACACACCGGTCACTACACACCGGTCAGTACACACCGGTCAGTACACACCGGTCGGCACATCGGTAGAAGACCTCTAGAAGAAATAAGGTCAAATCCCGCCCGGGCCGACAGAAAGTGGAGAAGATAGAACGCTGGAGTTCATCTCTTAATAAAAACCTCCGTGAGGTCAGACGATCAGAAACTTTAAATATTCCTCCCTGCAGACAAACTCCTTCATGTGTTTCTAGACTTCGATCCCGCGATGGAGTCATCATCGCCTTCCCTGCTTCTTCCTTCTCTAAGTGATGGATTTTGTGTCACATTATTCATAATGCAGAAAAATGTCCCTGCGGCCATAGGAGAGGAGAGGAGGAGGAAGAGCATCGATTCAGATTGATTAGTTTCAGATATTTAACGTGATTCCCCTCTCCCTCCTCCTCCTCCTCCTCTCCTCTTCCTCCTCCTCTTCCCCCTCCTCCTCCTCTTCTCCTCTCCTCTCCTCCTCCTCCTCCTCCTCCTCCTCCTCTTCGTATTTGCTCGTTTGCTCTCGTCACTGCCGCTCGATTTGCAACGACAAAAACTAGTTTCAGATATTTAACGTGATTCCTCTCTCCCTCCTCCTCCTCCTCCTCCTCCTCCTCCTCTCCTCTCCTCTTCCTCCTCCTCTTTCCCCTCCTCCTCCTCTTCTACTCTCCTCTCCTCCTCCTCCTCCTCCTCGTATTCGCTCGTTTGCTCTCGTCACTGCCGCTCGATTTGCAACGACAAAAACAAAGGACGCGGCCTCCCAGAATGCACTCAATATTTCACACGGAACAAATGTATTGCGCGAGGCAATTTTAGCAGAATAAACTGCTTTTGCGTGTCAAGATAAAGTCCGGGGAATAAGGGACCAAGGACGTAATATGTTGTGACAATAGACAGTATAGAGGCTGTGTTTATGTGTGTGTGTGTGTGTGTGTGTGTGTGTGTGTGTATGTGTGTGTGTGTGTGGCAAAGAAAGAGACCGAGAGAGAGAGACAGAGGCAGATCTGTTCCAGGGACTGTTTTAGTGCCTCATCAAATATTTAGTTTGATTGTACATGGTCCTGTAATTGCCATCTTGGCTTGTGAATTATTGATGGCCTGTAGCAGAGCCAAGGAGGGCGCTCGTCTCCACACACACACACACACACACACACACACACACACACACACACATACACACACACACACACACACACAGAATCATCATGTAATGGTAATGGGCATGAAGCTGCTCTTGTTTCATATCCTAATTAGCAGCAGAGGAGCATCATGTGAATTCCTCAGTAATTATTTGAAGAGGGCGTTTCAACAACACGGCCGAGTCAATATTAGACTTTACTCGACCTCCTAATGAGGCCGTCCCCTCCTCCTCCTCCTCCTCCTCCTCTTCCTCCTCCTCGTCTTTCTGATGTTTTCTGAAGCACAAACCGCCTGCGAGCTCTCCTCTCTCTCTTCTCTTCTCTTCTCTTCTCTTCTCTTCTCTTCTCTTCTCTTCTCTTCTCTTCTCTTCTCTTTCTGTATCTCCTGCATGGTTTTGTGTTCGTTAGCTGCAGAACAAACGAGACGTGACGGCGGGGCCAGGGCGGTTAGCGCGTTAACCAAGACGGATTGTCATCGGCTTTCGGCCGTGGCCTCGGCTCGCCATGCTTGCTTTTGTGCTTCGTTTCAGTTTGTCACCCCCTGGAAGATATGGTGGTGGTGGTAGTGGTGGTGGCGATGGTGGCAGCATGCGGCGTGCGGCATGTGGCGTGCTTTGCTGGCCCGGGCACGCCAGGCGGTCAGGTGGTAAACACGGCGGCGGTATTCGCTGGCTTCTAACAGAGAGAATCAAACTGTGAGGGCGAATGGCGGCAGCTTTTAAAAATACTCCTGCTGAAATATTGATTTTCTTTTTTCTTTCTTGCCTAACGTAATAAGTGAGAGACTCCAGGGAGAGTGTGTGTGTGTGTGTGTGTGTGTGTGTGTGTGTGTGTGTGTGTGTGTGTGTGTGTGTGTGTGAGAGACTGTGTGTGTGTGTGTGTGTGTGTGTGTGTGTGTGTGTGAGAGAGAGACTGTGTGTGTGTGTGTGTGTGTGTGTGACTGTGTGTGTGTGTGTGTGTGTGTGAGAGACTGTGTGTGTGTGTGTGTGTGTGTGTGTGTGTGTGTGTGTGAGAGAGAGAGTGTGTGTGTGTGTGTGTGTGTGTGTGACTGTGTGTGCGTGTGTGTGTGTGTGTGTATGTATGTGTGAGACTGTGTGTGTGAGAGACTGTGTGTGTGTGTGTGTGTGTGTGTGTGTGTGTGTGTGTGTGTGTGTGTGTGTGTTAATCAGAGCCGTGTGTAATCCGAGCTGGACGTAATTGCTTCCCATAGTGCACTGGG
>NC_050173.1:7560555-7573055 GCF_008315115.2 Sander lucioperca
AGTCACCCCTGATGGATTTGAACAAATCCAATCCACGAATCCAGGAATCGGATGATATATACCTTCTGCAAATCCTTCTTGCTGCAGCCATTAAGGGTAACACTGTAAATTGGCTGAAGCCCACTGTTCCAACATTTCAGTGGTGGAAGGAGCGTGTGTGTGTCTGTGTGTGTGTGTGTGTGTCTGTGTCTGTGTCTGTGTGTGTGTGTGTGTGTGTGTGTGTGTGTCTGTGTGTGTGTGTGTGTGTGTGTGTGTGTGTGTGTGTGTGTGTGTCTGTGTGTGTGTGTGTGTGTGTGTGTGTGTCTGTGTGCGTGTGCATGCGTGTGTGTCTGTGTGTGTGTCTGTGTGCGTTCGTGCTTGTGTGTGTGTCTGTGTGTCTGTGTGTGTGTGTGTGCGTGCATGTGCGTGCATGCGTGTGTGTGTGTGTGTGTGTGTGTGTGTGTGTGTGTGTCTGTGCCTGTGTTTGTGTGCGTGTTTGTATATATATATATATATATATATATATATATATATATATATATATACAACTTCTGTTCAACTGGGATCTCCTGACTTTAGGAATCCCTTTCACAGAGAATACATCTCAGCGGTTCACTGTCAGTAACAAACTGCCTGCTGTCCTCTGCTGAAGTACGTCTTAGGACGACTAACTATGGATAGTTGATTTGTGGACGTAGAAGCGGGAGACTGACTCTGTGTGGATGTAAAATGAGCGTCAACCTGAGCCCGACTTCCTTCTCCTGCAGAGCTTGTTTTTTCTGATCCTGGATCAGCGTCTCTCATCCCTCTGTCTGTCTGTCTGTCTGTCTGTCTGTCTGTCTCTGCAGATTCTTCCTCAAGTTCTTCCTCAAGTGCAATCAGAACTGTTTGAAAAATGCAGGAAACCCCCGAGACATGAGGCGGTTCCAGGTAAGAGACACACCTGGGACACCTGGGACACACATGGGACACACCTGGGACAGACATGGGACACACCTGGGACACACCTGGGACACCTGGGACACACCTGGGACACCTGGGACACACATGGGACACCTGGGACACCTGGGACACACATGGGACACCTGGGACACACATGGGACACCTGGGACACACATGGGACACCTGGGACACACCTGGGACACACCTGGGACAACTGGGACACATGGGACACCTAGGACACACCTGGGACACACCTGGGACACACCTGGGACACACCTGGGACAACTGGGACACACATGGGACACCTAGGACACACCTGGGACACACCTGGGACACCTGGGACACAACGGGACTTCACTTATCCATGAGTCATTCTTCAGTGACCCTGACATGTGTGTGTGTGTGTGTGTGTGTGTGTGTGTGTGTGTGTGTGTGTGTGTGTGTGTGTGTCTGCATGCGTGTGTCTGCGTGTATGTGTGTATGTGCGTGTGTGTGTGTCTCTGACTGTGTGTGTGTGTGTGTCTATGACTGTGTGTGTGTGTGTGTGTGTGTGTGTGAGTCTGTGACTGTGTGTGTGTGTGTGTGTGTGTGTGTGTGTGTGTACGTGCGTGTGTGCATGCGTGTTTGTGCGTGCATATCTGTGTGTGTGTCTGCGTGCATGTTTCTGCATGTGTCTGTGTGTGCGCATGAGTGTATGTGCGTGTGTGTGTGTGTGTGTCTGCACATGTGTGTGTGTGTGTGTGTGTGCCTGCACGTGTGTGTGTGTGTGTGTGTGTGTGTGTACGTGCGTGTGTGTGTGTGTGTGCACGTGCATGTTTCTGCATTTGTGTGTGTGTGTGTGTGCGCGTGTGTGTGTGTGCGTGTGTGTGTGTGTGTGTGTGTGTGTGTGTGTGTGTGTGTGTGTGTGCAGGTGGTTGTCTCCACTACGGTCAACGTGGACGGTCACGTGCTGGCGGTGTCAGACAACATGTTCGTCCACAACAACTCCAAACATGGCCGCCGCGCCCGGCGCCTGGACCCCTCTGAAGGTGACACGTTGCTACGAGACAAACTCACGGCAGCATTTAGACATCGTCCTACATCCCTGAGTCTGTCTTCATAAGTAGTAAACACGTAGAAACACACAGAGGAAAGCTCTAAATGTTCCTTTTCGATTCCACAAAATAACTCGATAAAGTAATCTGACCGCGAGATGAAGAGTCTTAGCTGGCGTCCTCCTGGAAATGTTCATGTTTTTTTCAGACAAATAGTCAGAAGGCATCTAAAGTAACAACCCAGTCTCACGGCAGTTTGTGTAAATGTCACGTTATTTTTAATCTATTGATAGGTGTTCACGGGGACGTTTTTCTCGTTTTTTACGTGGTGGCCAACACGAAATACCCTACGGGGAAAGGACGCCTCACACGCCGGGAGACGGCCGCGGGGGACGCGCGACAATAACGGGACGGTTGTGATTAGGAAGACTACGGGAAACTAAACGCCACACGCGGGACGCGATCCCCGCTCGCCCAGGTGAAAGTCCTGTGTTGTTTTTCAGCTCTTTATACTACTCCCTACCGTTTCTGTGCTGTGGCCACGAAATATGCTTCCCTTTGAAATATATCACTTCACATTTTCATGCTGGCCACCACGTAAAAAACGAGAGAAACGTCTCCGTGAACACGTATCAATAGATTAAAAATAACGTGACATTTACACAAACTGCCGTGAGACTGGGCTGAAAGTAAAGACGCAGTGAAGGAATTGAAAGAAAGAAGATCTGAGCAGGGCCGGCCAGCGGCGTAGAGGCAAAGAAGGTCAAGACATCGTGTAAAAAAACAGAAAAAAGTGATAACGACGGCTGAAATCTGGCCTAGGACCACAAAGGAGTTAGGGGGGAAACGTAGGAAAAATGACAAAAAAAAAGACAAATTAAACGAGAAAAATGTCAAAAGAAAGTGATGAAAAAGTCTGAAAAAAAGACAAAAAAAAGACAAATTAAATGAGAAAAATGTCAAAACTAAGTGATGAAAAAGTCAGACAAAACGACAAAAAAAAAGATAAAAAAAAAGACAAATTAAACGAGAAAAATGTCAAAACTAAGTGACAAAAACGTCAGACAAAACGACAAAAAAAAAGACAAAAAAAAGACAAATTAAACGAGAAAAATGTCAAAACTAAGTGATGAAAAAGTCTGAAAAAAAGACAAAAAAAATGTCAAAACTAAGTGACAAAAACGTCAGACAAAACGACAAAAAAAATGACAGAAAAGTGGTAAATAATTAGAGAGAAAGTGACAAAAACGTTGGGCAAAAAAGCAATGAAAAACATAGAAAAATATAGAAAAACATAGAAGAAAGTGGAAAACTAATCTTGCCTTGCTGTGGATATGGAGATGAAGATTCTTAGCTTACGTCCTCCTGGAAATGTTCATGTTTTTTTTATATATATTTCAGACAAATACTAAATGTCATAAAGTCAGAAGGCAGCTAAAGTAAAGACGCAGTGAAGGAATTGAAAGAAAGAAGATCTGAGCAGGGCCGGCCAGCGGCGTAGAGGCAAAGAAGGTCAAGAAAAGTTCTAGATAATACGGGGAGAAAGTCGGACAAAAACGACCTAAAACGTTTTTAAAAAAAAGTCAGAAAAAGTGACAAAACTGTTGAAAAATATCAGTGCGAAATAAGTGTCAAAAAAGTTGCAGAAAAGCAACAAATTATTGGAAAAACTAATAAAACGTAAAACGTCCATGAATGCGTCAAAAACAGCGAATAAAAAGCACAATTACATCGGGGAAAAAAACAGAAAAAAGTGATAACGACGGCTGAAATCTTGTCTAGGACCACAAAGGAGTTAGGGGGGGAAACGTAGGAAAAACGACAAAAAAAAAGACAAATTAAACGAGAAAAATGTCAAAACTAAGTGATGAAAACGTCAGACAAAAAGACAAAAAAAAAGACATATTAAACGAGAAAAATGTCAAAACTAAGTGACGAAAAAGTCAGACAAAAAGACAAAAAAAAGACAAATTAAACGAGAAAAATGTCAAAACTAAGTGACGAAAAAGTCAGACAAAAAGACAAAAAAAAGACAAATTAAACGAGAAAAATGTCAAAATAAAGTGATGAAAAAGTCTGAAAAAAAGACAAAAAAAAGACAAATTAAACGAGAAAAATCTCAAAACAAAGTGATAAAAAAGACAAAAAAAAGACAAATTAAACGAGAAAAATGTCAAAATAAAGTGACAAAAACGTCAGACAAAACGACAAAAAAAAAAACGACAAAAAAGTGGCGAATAATTAGAGAGAAAGTGACAAAAACAGTGAAAAAAGCAATGAAAAATATAGAAGAAAGTGGAAACCTAATCTTGCCTAGGGCCCCAAATGAGGTAGTGGCGCTGTGGATACGGAGATGACGGCGTGCCGGAGGAGAAGGAGGTCACGTGTTATCTGACATCATCAAAAATCAGATGGACAAATTCAGGATTTAAAGAAGGAAAGAGAGAAAGAAGAATGGTTTCAGGAAAAGAGGATTTAAGAAACAAAAAGATATGAGCAGGGCCGGCCAGCGGCGTGGAGGCAAATGCTCGGGGAGGGGGGGGAGTGTATATATATATATATATATATATATATATATATATATATATATATATATATATATATACGCACTCCCCCTCCCCGAGCATATATATATACACATACATTGTTCAGGGACTCTATCAAATATTACCGTTCCAGGTTCCCTCTATTAGCGGACTAAATGTTCTTCTCCTAAAAGCCTTCGTGTTCCTGCTGGACGTCCCGCGCCGGCGGAAAACAAACGCTCCCTTCTTTCCAGCGTCTGCAGCGAGCAAATAAAGAACTGCATCACTGGCGTATAAACTTCACACGATGAAACTGGACTCTGAGAGCCGGCGCTCAGCGGTAACATTTCCTCTGTTGTACGTTGTAAACTTTAATACCACTCTGCCCCGTCCCCGCGCTAATAAGACCCTCGGGCCTCGCCGCGGCGATGACATAAGTCTCTCGATTGAATAGGCGCGCTCGGAGTGCCAGACGGGCGGGGCTTAGCGTCCTCCGGTGCCCGTCAGGAAAGACGTGGGTCTGCAGGAGACTTAAACAAAGATCCATATATCTTCCAACTCTCTCTGCAGTTTCCAGCCTGGACTCTATGTTCCTATGTTTCTGTGTCTAAGTGACTGATGGGAACAACCATCTCTGACATTGGTCCAGTATTAAGAGAGATCTCTGCAGTCGGCAGCTGAGAAACAAGCTACAATGTAAGTTAATAGGACAATTGTGCAGCTTGTATTTACCTTCACTAAAGTGCTTGTGTTGCCGCTGACAGACTCAGATTATTATTCTAAGTGTCTGACAACATTATGGAAAGGATTTCGAAGGAGGTCGACCTTTCTGTTAAAGAGTAAGATCCTTTTTTTAAACATAAAATCATCCGGGAAATTGCATTCGCTAAACCCACCAGACTCCATGTAAATAATCGGTCATTTTATCATCGTAAAATACACTTCATTCCAAGTCGACAGAAACATAATAAAACTATGAAAAGCCATTTTGGGTCGTCTTTCCACTTTAACCAACCATCACAACTCTAGTTTTGGTTGAAATAAACACATAGTTTACTGATTTACATGTGAAAATATGTTGGCTCTATACACGCTAAAAGTATTGCTTTTTTAAATGGAGTCTGGTGGGTTTAGCTCTAGTGACTTCAGAGCTGTTTCTGGTTAAATAGAAAGGTCTTAAAGATGTTTTAAAGGTCTATCTCTGTAGGATCCTTTCCATAATGTTGTCAGACACTTAGAATAATAATCTGAGCCTGTCAGCGACATAAACAGAACTTTTCGTGGACCAAATTCGATTCGATTCATTCCTTGTGCAGCGCTAACGCTGAGGCTGTTGCCTCCAGTCAGACATTCTCTCTGTCCCATCTCTCAAATCCCCAAACGACTTCTTCTGCAGTTCCCCTCAACTTTGTTTTTAAAGTTTGAGTCTCTTCCCGGAGACATTGTGTAACTTGTGCGCTTGTTTTAACCTACTTGGAACACCAGCCTGGTGGGGCTTACAGCCGGGGGGGCATCCAATAACATCTCAGAGACAAACAAAGTAGAACAAACCAACTTTGCACTTCTGTCTGAACTTCCACACTCTTGTGATGTGGTCTTAGCCGAGCCCTTCCCACCCCTCTGGGACGTACAGCAGAGTAAAACAAACCCTTAAAACAAGTTGGAAAACTCTGCTGTGTTTGCTCTGCAGGCTCCCCAAACTAAAAAAAAACATTTGAGGTTTCTCCAGGAGAGACGGTGTAACTGGTGTGCTTGTTTTATCCAGCTGGGAACACCAGATGGGCAGGGCTTACAGTATCAGGGCATCAGATCAAACTACACAGTCACAGAAAGGTTGACTAAAGAGACTCAATGTTTCCGTCCTGAGAGCTGAACCTCGACAGAGTTTTCCACCAGTCAGACTTTAAGAGTCTTCCTGTCCTGTCCCCCTATCCTCTCTGTCCCCTCCCAAATGATGCCCTTCTGCAGTTCCCCTCGACTTACAACGGCGACAAAAAGGTCTACAAAAGGTGACGAAAATGTCTAAAAAAGGCGACAAAAAGGTGACAAAAACGTCTACAAAAAGGCGACAAAAAGGTGACAAAAAAGGCAACGAAAATATCTAAAAAAGGTGACAAAAATGTCAAAAAAAGGTGACAAAAAAGGCAACAAAAATGTCTACAAAAGGCGACAAAAAGGCGACAAAAAGGTCTACAAAAGGTGACAAAAATGTCTAAAAAAGGCGACAAAAGGGCGACAAAAAAGGCGACAAAAATATCTAAAAAATGTGACAAAAAAGGCAACAAAAAGGTCTACAAAAAGTGACAAAAATGTCTACCTAAGGCGACAAAAAGGCAACAAAAAAGAGACAAAAAGGCGACAAAAAAGACGACAAAAATGTCTTCAAAAGGCGACAAAAATGTCAAAAAAAGGTGACAAAAAGGTGACAAAAATATCTAAAAAATGTGACAAAAAAGGCAACAAAAAGGTCTACAAAAGGTGACAAAAATGTCTACCTAAGGCGACAAAAAGGCGACAAAAAGGCGACAAAAAAGACGACAAAAATGTCTTCAAAAGGCGACAAAAAGGTGACAAAAAAGGCAACGAAAATATCTAAAAAAGGTGACAAAAATGTCAAAAAAAGGCGACAAAAAGGTGACAAAAATATCAAAAAAATGTATCAAAAAAGGCAACAAATAGATCTACAAAAAGTGACAAATATGTCTACCTAAGGCGACAAAAAGGCGACAAAAAAGACGACAAAAATGTCTACAAAAGGCAACAAAAAGACGACAAAAATGTCTACAAAAGGCAACAATAAGACGACAAAAATGTCTACAAAAGGCAACAAAAAGACGACAAAAATGTCTACAAAAGGCAACAAAAAGACGACAAAAATATCAAAAAAATGTGTCAAAAAAGGCAACAAAAATATCTAAAAAAGGTGACAAAAATGTCAAAAAAAGGCGACAAAAAGGTAACAAAAATATCAAAAAAATGTATCAAAAAAGGCAACAAATAGGTCTACAAAAAGTGACAAAAATGTCTACCTAAGGCGACAAAAAGGCGACAAAAATGTCTACAAAAGGCGACAAAAAGACGACAAAAATATCAAAAAAATGTGACAAAAAAGGCAACAAAAAGGTCTACAAAAGGTGACAAAAATGTCTACCTAAGGCGACAAAAATATCTACAGAAAGTGACAAAAAAGGCAACGAAAATATCTTAAAAAGGCGAGAGCAGCGTGTAAAAGCGAGCCCTTCTGCCGTTCCCCTGGACTTGTCTTAAAGTTTGGAGGCTCCTCCAGGAGAGACGGTGGAACTGACCGACCCCTGAACAGCAGACAGGAAGTACCAGATCAAACTTCCTGCCACAGAAAAGTCCACTAAACTGTCTTCTGTCTTCAGGACGCTCATGGTTTCCGTCCTGAGGGGTAAACCTCCCCGTTGTGAAACCAACCCTAAAACAAGGCGCCACCAGTCAGACGTTTCCAGGAGCAGACGATGTCATAGTCTCGTTTGGTTTAACCTACTTGCAGCACCAGGCGGGGCGGGTGGTGTTTAGTGGATCAAAGAGAAAGCTGAGTAAGCTGACCTCCCGTGATTCCCCCCCCCCACCCCCACCCCCACTTCCCCCACGTCCAGAGGGATAAAACAAACGCTATTTGACACGGATATGTCGTTCACGGAGCTGAGAAAGTTCTCCTTTTCTCACCTGAGAGACGAGTCGGCACTCAAACACTCATGTGGAGAATCGTTCCCGCTCGCCGGGCGCCGGACGGACCGTACGGTCTTACACTATATACAGAAAAAAGGCAACTAAAACGTCTAAAAAAGACGCCAAAAACGTCTAAAAAGAGACGCCAAAAACGTCTAAAAAAAGACGCTAAAAACGTCTAAAAAATACGCCAAAAACGTCTAAAAAGAGACGCCAAAAACGTCTAAAAAAAGACGCCAAAAACGTCTAAAAAAGAGACGCCAAAAACGTCTAAAAAAAGACGCCAAAAACGTCTAAAAAGAGACGCCAAAAACGTCTAAAAAGAGACGCCAAAAACGTCTAAAAAAATACCCCAAAAACGCCTAAAAAAGGTGCAAAAAACGTCTAAAAAAAGACGCCAAAAAGGCATGTAAAAAAGGCAACTAAAATGTCTAAAAAAGACGAGAAAACAGGCAAAAAAACGTCTACAAAAGGCAAAAAAACTCGTAAAAAAAGGCGCCAAAAAGGCGACAAAACATCTACAAAATAGAACAAAAAGGCAACAAAAATAAAAACTACACTACACTATATATAGAAAGAAGTGCTGCTCGCAGGGCGGCGGGCGGACCGTACGGTGTCCTGCAGGGGCCCAACGAGGGGGGGAGGGGGGGAGGGGGGGCGTTGTTTACCAGACGGCGCCGTATCTCAGCCCGCGGAGGGGAAGCTCGCGGCCTTTCATCTCACCCAGACTGGGATGTCTTCACAGGCGATAAGAAAGCCCCGACAGCTGCTGCTGCCTTTGTCACCAACCCTCAGCCCTCAAAGTTTCCCTCGCCTGCTCCTCGCCTTTGTGCTTCTCCGTTAGTTTCCACCGACACGCCCGCTCCTCAGACCCATCGGACGGTTTGTTTACCGCTGCGGCAGACGGGGGAAATTAATAAGGAGATGACAATGATGGAGTCCTCGGGGCGGAGAGAGCGTTCAGGGCTTTCTGTTCTTTCATCTGGAAACTCAGAGACACTTTCAGAAAAGTTGATGCTGCTGCAACCAGAGAGGGCAACGACGATCAAAAGATGGAGTCCCTGAACGCAGCTCTCACATCTGATCATGTAGTAAACTAAAGGAAACTCCGGAACCTGCTACGGTGCAACTTGGAAAAACGTCTAAAAAAGGCGACAAGAAAAGGTTGACAAAAAGGCGACAAAAAGGTCTAAAAAAAGGCGACAAAACAGGCAAAAAAGTCAAGAAAGGTGCCAAAAAAGGTTGACAAAAAGGCGACAAAAAAGGTCTAAAACAGGCGACAAAAAGGTCTAAAACAGGCGACAACAACGTCTACAAAAAGGCGACAAAAACGTCTAAAAAATGTGACGAAAAGGCGACATATACGTCTAAGAGAGGTGCCAAAAAAGGTTGCCAAAAGCTTTAATCTGCATCTTAACATCCCCTCCACAGTGTAACCTTCCTCTGCTGATAGAGGGGGGGACCTGGAACGGTAATGTTTGATAGAGTCCCTGAACGCAGCTCGGTAATGTTTGATAGAGTCCCTGAACGCAGCTCTTACATCTCATCACATAGTAAACAAAGGAAACTCTCAAACCTGCAACGGTACAACTTGGAAAAAAGTCTACAAAATGGCGACAAAAAGGTCTACAACAGGCGACAAAAAGGTCTACAAAAGGTGACAAAAAGGTCTACAAAAGGTGACAAAACAGGCAAAAAAACGTCAAGAAAGGTGCCAAAAAAGGTTGACAAAAAGGCGACAAAAAAGTCTAAAACAGGCGACAAAAACGTCAAAAAAATGTGACAAAACAGGCAAAAAAACATCTAAAAAAAGGCGACAAAAAGGTCTAAAACAGGCGACAAAAAGGTCTAAAACAGGCGACAAAAACGTCAAAAAAAATGTGACAAAACAGGCAAAAAAACATCTAAAAAAAGGCGACAAAAAAGTCTAAAACAGGCGACAAAAAAGTCTAAAAAATGTGACAAAACAGGCAAAAAAACATCTAAAAAAAGGCGACAAAAAGGTCTAAAACAGGCGACAAAAAACGTCTAAAAAATGTGACAAAACAGGCAAAAAAACATCTAAAAAAAGGCGACAAAAAAGTCTAAAACAGGCGACAAAAACGTCTAAAAAATGTGACAAAACAGGCAAAAAAACATCTAAAAAAAGGCGACAAAAAGGTCTAAAACAGGCGACAAAAAACGTCTAAAAAATGTGACAAAACAGGCAAAAAAACATCTAAAAACAGGCGACAAAAAAGTCTAAAACAGGCGACAAAAACGTCTAAAAAAAGGCGACAAAAAAGGTCTAAAACAGGCGACAAAACAGGCAAAAAAACGTCTGAAAAAGGCAATAAAAACGTCTAAAAAATGTGACGAAAAGGCGACGTATACGTCTAAGAAAGGTGCCAAAAAATGTCTACAAAAAGGTTGCCAAAGCTTTAATCTGCATCTTAACATCCCCTCCACAGTGTAGCCTTCCTCTGCTGATAGAGGGGGGACCTGGAACAGTAATGTTTGATAGAGTCCCTGAACGCAGCTCGGTAATGTTTGATAGAGTCCCTGAACGCAGCTCTTACATCTCATCACATAGTAAACAAAGGAAACTGACTGGAATACCAAACCATCCTCCCAATAAAGTGTCTCTCTCTCTCTCCGGGAAGACGTTGTAAACGCACGGAGCCCGTCCTCCTGTCTGACTCGACTCGCCAACGGTCTAGTCGCCGTGGAGACGCTGTTTATGTGGAGCCCCTTATCGATCTCTGTGGTATTGGAAAAACCAATCATTTTGCATGTGTTAGTGCATGGACTAACAGGCAGCTGCTGGATCACAGATCTGACTGCAAGCGCTCAGGAGCCAGTCATTAGCTGCCGTTCTGTTAAAGGTCCTACAGCAGACGTTAAAAAGTGAGATTTATAAATATATAGATATAAATACTGAGAAAGTATTAAAACAGAGACATGCACACAGCCCGTAATCACAAACTGTCTTTAAACGCACCGTCAGGACTTCTGCAACGTTGTGATGTCACAACTACACTATATACAGAAAGAAGGCAACAAAAATGTCTAAAAAAAACGACAAAAAAGGCAACAATAACGTCTAAAAAAGACGACAAAAAAGGCGACAATAACGTCTAAAAAAGACGACAAAAAGACGACAAAAAAGGCGACAATAACGTCTAAAAATGTGACAAAACAGGCAAAAAAATGTCTACAAAAGACGACAAAAAGGCGCCGAAAACGTCTAAAAAAGACGACAAAAAGGCGCCGAAAACGTCTAAAAAAGACGACAAAAAGGTTGACAAAAGGGCGACAAAAGCATGTAAAAAAGGCAACTCAAACATCTAAGAAAGATGACAAAAAAGGCGACAAAAACGTCTAAAAAAAGACGACAAAAATGTCTAAAAAAGACGACAAAAAGGCAACAAAAATGTCTAAAAAAGGCGACAAAAACGTCTAAAAAAAGGTGACAAAAATGTCTAAAAAAAGACGACAAAAAGGTTGACAAAAGGGCGACAAAAGCATGTAAAAAAGGCAACTCAAACATCTACAAAATACAACAAAAAGGCAACAAAAATAAAACACAACACTATATATAGAAAGAAGGGCCGGTACAGTCATTCTTTAGAAGAAAGTTGGAATATTTTGAGAATAAAAGTCAATATATATATAACTATATATCTTTAAACATTACACTTATGGCTGAAAATGACAACAGAAATAAACAAGTTTGCAGATTTCACAAATCTCTGCAATTCAAATCAGCCAGCTGTCTACCAGGAAGGATTCTGTTTAACCAGAAACAGCTCTGAAGTCGCTAGCGCCAAACCCACCAGACTCCATTTAAAAAAGCAATACTTTTAGCGTGTATAGAGACAACATATTTTCACATGTAAATCAGTAAACTATGTGTGTATTTCTACCAAAACTAGAGTTGTGATGGTTGGATAAAGTGTAAGGACGACCCAAAACGTGTTTTCATAGTTTTATTTTATTTCTGTCGACTTTTAATGAAGTGTGTTTACGATGCTTAAATGGCTGATTATTTACATGGAGTCTGGTGTGTGTTTCTAACATGTTGTGTGTGTGTGTTTCTAACATGTTGTGTGTGTGTGTTTCTAACATGTTGTGTGTGTGTTTCTAACATGTTGTGTGTGTGTGTGTGTGTGTGTTTCTAACATGTTGTGTGTGTGTGTGTGTTTCTAACATGTTGTGTGTGTGTGTGTTTCTAACATGTTGTGTGTGTGTGATTCTAACATGTTGTGTGTGTGTGTGTGTGTTTCTAACATGTTGTGTGTGTGTGTTTCTAACATGTTGTGTGTGTGTGTGTGTGTTTCTAACA
>NC_050173.1:7578055-7588055 GCF_008315115.2 Sander lucioperca
AGTTAACGTTAGCCTACCGCTAGCTAGTTAACACTATACTCGACAGCAGCTAACGTTAGCCTACCGCTAGCTAGTTAACACTATACTCAACAGCAGCTAACGTTAGCCTACCGCTAGCTAGTTAACACTATACTCAACAGCAGCTAACGTTAGCCTACCGCTAGCTGGTTAAAACTATACTCGACAGCAGCTAACGTTAGCCTACCGCTAGCTAGTTAACACTATACTCAACAGCAGCTAACGTTAGCCTACCGCTAGCTGGTTAACACTATACTCGACAGCAGCTAACGTTAGCCTACCGCTAGCTAGTTAACACTATACTCAACAGCAGCTAACGTTAGCCTACCGCTAGCTAGTTAACACTATACTCGACAGCAGCTAACGTTAGCCTACCGCTAGCTGGTTAAAACTATACTCGACAGCAGCTAACGTTAGCCTACCGCTAGCTAGTTAACACTATACTCAACAGCAGCTAACGTTAGCCTACCGCTAGCTGGTTAACACTATACTCGACAGCAGCTAACGTTAGCCTACCGCTAGCTAGTAGCTGGATTAAACACGGTTACAATGCTGACAGCTAACGCTGAACGGTGTAAAGTGTGACTGTGTTTTACTGTAGAGGACTGTGACTCAACAGCGGGATGTAACAATCTGCAGCTGCCGAGCTGCCGTCGGAAAAACAACAGACGGTGCGTTCAATGAAACTGGTAAACTACAGCTTCGTGGTGCATTTGAAGTTATTGTAAATGTCCTTGATGGTTGTTTTTGTCGCAATTTACTAGTGAAATAAGTTATTGTTATTGTTATACATTATTATTAAATCATTAAAATTTTGACCATATGGCCTTAGCAATAAACAAGCCGTTCTTTAATGTCACCAACTGTTGTTTAGTACCCTTTGTTTTCTTTTCTTTTTTTACTTTCTTAAAAAGTATCGGTTCAGGCGCCGTTAATTATGTATGCGATTAATTTCGATTAATTAATCACAGAGTCTGTAATTAATTAGATTCATTTTTTTAATCGATTGACAGCCCTAGTTTTTATCAATTTTGTTTCACATTTTGTGTGATGTTTTGTGAGGGAATTATGTCTAAAATGAGGCCCTAATTCCCACGCCTTCTTTCATCGGACTTAAGTTCACAAGAAAACAAGGATCAATCTGAGACGAAGAATTTAATTAAGCAAAGTTTACTGAGTCCACCATAAGAGTTACAACACAGCTGTGGGTTCACAAAAACAGAGACTAAGTTTCCCTAGCAACAGACACGAAGTCAGAGCTGGTCCACCAAGATCTCGTCTGAATTATGAGCCCTGATCTGTTTGATTTGATTTATTTTGGATTTGACAAACAACATAATCCAAAGGATAGCATGTTAAAGTGTAAACACTTATTTCCAACATGGTCACGTTCTCTCCCTCAAGCTTTTATCCTATCTTCACAAGGGGGGTTGCCTTCTTGTTTTTTAGACAGAAACTGATATCTTACACACACACACACACACACACACACACACACACACACACATACACTCACACACACACACACACACACACACACTCACACACACACACACACACACACACACACACACACACACACGCACACACACACCTAGGTCGGGGCCTCTGTGTGGTGCAATTTCCTCGTCCGTTTTCGCAACCTTCAAACAATGCACCTCTATGCCATGAAAGCCTAAACTATTTTCATGACTTAAGCTTAACTTTCTGTGCATCAGAGGTCACCCAGAGTACTTTTAACCACTTACTGGTTAAACGGTCATACCGGCCGTTTTTGGGTTGGGAGTTGACTAAGTTTCCCTAGCAACAGACAACAAGTCAGAGCTGGTCCACCAAGAAGTCGTCTGAATTTTGAGCCCCGATCTGTTCTCTCCCTCAAGCTTTTATCCGATCATACCGGTCGTTTTTGGGTTGGGAGTTGGACTGTTGTTGGTTCGTCTGTTCTGATCGTGTTTTGGGAGAATTTGTCCTCCGTCCTCTGATTCTCTTTTCCTTTTTATCAATTTTGTTTCACATTTTGTGTGATGTTTCTAAGTGAGTGTTTACATCTTGATTGGTCTCCATTGTCCACTTTTAAACCCTGATTTTATCCTCACAGAACACACACACGCATACACACACACACACACATATACACACATATACACACACACACACACACACACATACACACACAGACACACGCAAACGCACACGTGCACACGTACACATACTCTCACACACATACACACGCATACACACACACACACACACACACACACACACACACACACACACACACACACACACACACACACAGACACACACACACAGACACACGGAAACGCACACGTGCACACGTACACATACTCTCACACACACACACACACACACACGCACGCACACACACACACACACACAGACAGTCACAGACACACGCAAACGCACACACAGAGAAACACACACACACACACACACACACGCACGCATACACGCACACACACACACACACACACACACACACACACAGACACACAGAGAAACACACACACACACACACACACACACACACAGAAACACTCACACACACACACACACAGACAGACACACACACACACACACACCTGCACACACACACACACACACACACACACACACACACACATACACACACACACACACACAGACACACACAGACACATGCAAACACACATGTACACGTACTCACACACATACATACACACACACACACACACACACATGGTTGATATAGAAACTTTTTTGAAAATGGGTCAAATATGGACAACAGGAGGGATGAGCAGCATTTAACTCCTGCCTGACACGGACGCTCAGCCTTTCAGGATCTCCGCTAGAATTTAAAGTAACCGTCTGTTTGTTTGTGATGTTGCACCGGAGCTCTGCGGGCTCTAAGAGCCTTAACGTGAAGGTTTTAAGGTGTTACGGTGTGTCTTATTCTCTGAGAACTGTTTTCTCCACGCTGAAAGTGAAGTAAACATTCCCCAACGGTGTGTCCGTGCTCTCCTCTTCTCATTGGCTCGTCCTTCAGGCCTCATTGTCTGCCGTCCGAACACTTCTTATCTGCGTCTCCAATCGGTGCGTTCGCTGTCCTGATTATTCCGTCAGAATATCCAGATGTCATTCAAAGTAGCAGAAAGGTCAGATGGGAAGGCTGTTTAGCGCGATAAGTAAATGTCAGCGCAGAGAGGCGAGCGTGTTCGGGCTTTCTGTGGAACAGCGGTTTGTCACGGCGCTACCTTCCTCTCGCTCGGCTCTTTGTTTGGCGGACGCCAGGCGGGCGCGACGCAGAGGAGGGACAAAAACCACCAGACGCTCACAATGGACGCTCCGGCCGCCGCCGTGGCCGTGGACGCCGCCTTTTGCAATGCTAATCTGTGATTCCATTTACAGATAGAGAGTGACAAGAGCAGCGAACTCTGCTTTGATACGGAGGTGTGTTGAGAATAGGGGGAGATTTCGGGGGTGCAGGGGGGGGGGTTAGGGGATGTGTGTCTCCCCTTCTCGATATTCAGAAATGGAAGATTTGTCCCCTTCCAAAAAATATGAAACAAGCCATTCACGGGCTCAAAACATGTTTTCTGTCTCTTTTCCTCCTCTTCCTCCTCTTCTTTCTCTTCCTCCTCTTCTTTCTCTTCCTTCTCTTCTTCCTCATCCTCCTCTTCCTCCTCTTCTTTCTCTTCCTCCTCTTCCTCCTCTTCTTCCTCATCCTCCTCTTACTTCTCTTCTTCCTCCTCTTCCTCCTCATCCTCCTCTTCCTTCTCTTCTTCCTCCTCTTCCTCCTCTTCCTCTTCTTCTTCCTCCTCATCCTCTTCTTCCTCTTCTTGCTCCTCATCCTCCTCATCCTCCTCTTCCTCCTCATCCTCCTCTTCCTTCTCTTCCTCCTCTTCTTCATCTCCTCATCCTCCTCTTCCTCCTCCTTCTCTTCCTTCTCTTCCTCCTCTTCCTCCTCTTCCTCCTCTTCTTCCTCTTCTTCCGCATCCTCCTCCTCTTCCATCTATTCCTCCTCATCCTCTTCTTCCTCCTCTTCCTCCTCTTCTTCCTCTTCCTTCTCTTCTTCCTCTTCTTCCTCATCCTCCTCTTCCTCCTCTTCCTTCTCTTCCTCCTCATCCTCCTCATCCTCCTCTTTGTCTTCCTCCTCTTCTTCCTCTTCCTTCTCTTCCTCCTCTACCTCCTCTTCCTCTACCTCCTCCAATTTTTTCAAGGTTTCCAACATTTTTTGTTGCTTTTCTTTTGCTTCTATTTTTTGTTATTTGTGAGTTTGTTTTTGTTTACGGCATTTTTTTTCGTTTTTTTTTTTTGTCATTGTTGTCTCTTCCCCCCCAAAAAAAGTGCCTTTTTCTAGGTACACACACACACACACACACACACACACACACACACACACAGAGGTCTGTGTCTCTTTCTCCTTCTCCCGTGTTGTGTGCAGACCGTTTCCGTGTGAACTCCTGAAGGAAATGACATCAGCGTTCTCCTCTCCTCTTCAACTATCCACCGCTCGCCCGTTTGGTGTTGTAAAAGCTCAGCTCATTTCACATTCATAAACACAGCGCGCTGCTGGCACGGTAACGAGCGCGCTCTGCGAGGCGCCGCTCCCCTCGCCGGCTTCTAAAACGTGAATAAATCAGACAAACTGGCACAACATGGCCGCCGCTCTGGCAGGACGCAGCGGGAGGAAGACTTGGGAGAATTACAGGAGAGTGTTCAGCCACCTGTCGGGGTTCAGCCGCACGGTGCCTTCAGGGACACGTGGGCTTTGTTGTTTCCTATCAATCAAACTACAGTCAGATGTTCACGTTTCTGGGAAGAAGGGAAGAGGAGGGAGGACAAGAAAGGAGGCCAGGATGGAAAGGAAAGGGGAGAAAGGAATAATGGAAGGGAAGGACAGGGAAAGGGAAGGAAGGAAATAAGATGGGAGGGAGGAAGTATCTAGAGAAGGAGGAAGGGAAGGAAAGAAGGAAGGATCGATCATCTTTGCAGCTCTACACTTTATGTCAGTTTTTAAGTATGTATGTAAGGAGGGAAGGAAAGAAGAAAGGAAGTATGTAGGGACGAAAAGAAGAGGAGGGAAGGAAAGGAGGCAAGGACAGAAAGAAAAGGGAAGGAAGGAATAATGGAAGGGAAGTAAAGGAAGAATAAATAAGGAAGGACGGGAAAATGAAGGAACGAAAGAAATGCAGAGAAGGAAGGAAGGATGAAAGGAAGGAGGCAAGGATGGAAAGAAAAGGGAAGGAAAGAATAATGGAAGGGAAGGACAGGAAAAGGGAAGGAAGGTAAGAAGATGGGAGGGAAGAAGGGAAGGAAAGAAAGAAGGAGGGAAGGAAAAAAGAAAGGAAGAATGGAAGTATCTAGGGACGGAAAGAAGAGGAGGGAAGGAAAGGAATCTTAACGAGTGGATTCGGTATACGGCCGAACCCCAAAAATCTGGATTCGGTGCATCCCTATTTTCTGATGTTTTTGTCATTTTTTCTGAGGAAAGAGGGGAAGGGAGAGACAAAGGAGGCAGGAAAAGAAGAAAGGAGAGAACGAAAGCAGAGACAAGGAAGGAAGGAAGGAAGGGAGAGAGGGAGGAAGGAAGGAAGGAAGGTAGAGACAAGGATAGACAAGGATAGAAGGAAGAAATGAAGGTAGAGACAAGGATAGAAGGAAGTAAGGAAGGAAAGAAGGAAGGGAGAGAGGGAGGACGGAAGGATGAAGGGAGGTAGAGACAAGGATAGAAGGAAGGAAGTAGAAACAAGGATAGAAGAAAGGAAGGTAGAGACAAGGATAGAAGGAAGGAAGGAAGTAGAGACAAGGATAGAATAAGGAAGGAAGGAAGGTAGAGAAAATGATAGAAGGAGGAAGGAAGGAAGGAAGGAAAGAAGGAAGGAAGAGAAAAGGATAGAAGAATGTAGGAAGGAAGGAAGGTAGGAAGGATTAGACAAGGTTAGAAGGAAGGAAAGAAGGAAGGAAGGATGGAAGAGACAAGGATAGAAGGAAGGAAGGAAGAGACAAGGATAGAATGAAGGAAGGAAGGAAGGATGGATGGAAGGTAGAGACAAGGATAGAAGAAGGAAGGAAGGAAAGTATCACAGTGTCACACAGCAAATGGCCGTGGGTCGGACTCAAGCCCTCGTCATCGGAAATTTTTCTGATGACTTTGGGCGTAGAAGGCCCCGGATGTTCCCGGTGTAGAAGGCCCCGGATGTTCCCGGCATAGAAGGCCCCAGATGTTCCCGGTGTAGAAGGCCCCGGATGTTCCCGGTGTAGAAGGCCCCGGATGTTCCCGGCATAGAAGGCCCCAGATGTTCCCGGTGTAGAAGGCCCCGGATGTTCCCGGTGTAGAAGGCCCCGGATGTTCCCGGTGTAGAAGGCCCCGGATGTTCCCGGCGTAGAAGGCCCCAGATGTTCCCGGTGTAGAAGGCCCCGGATGTTCCCGGTGTAGAAGGCCCCGGATGTTCCCGGTGTAGAAGGCCCCAGATGTTCCCGGTGTAGAAGGCCCCGGATGTTCCCGGTGTAGAAGGCCCCGGATGTTCCCGGCGTAGAAGGCCCCAGATGTTCCCGGTGTAGAAGGCCCCGGATGTTCCCGGTGTAGAAGGCCCCGGATGTTCCCGGTGTAGAAGGCCCCGGATGTTCCCGGCGTAGAAGGCCCCGGACGTTCCCAGCGTAGAAGGCCCAGGATGTTCCCGGTGTAGAAGGCCCCGGATGTTTCCGGCGTAGAAGGCCCCGGATGTTCCCGGTGTAGAAGGCCCAGGATGTTCCCGGCGTAGAAGGCCCCGGATGTTCCCGGCGTAGAGGGCCCCGGACGTTCCCGGCGTAGAAGGCCCCGGACGTTCCCGGCGAGCCTCTGAGCGTGTTTGTCAGGACGGTTCAACATCTCCCAGCGGAGGAGCAGCTGAAAGGTGAAGTGACGAGCTGTAAGATCTGAGAGTTTTCCCAGAATCCCTTGCTCTCTTCCTCGCCGCGGCTTAATGCAGCTTCAGTTTTCTGATCCGTCGGCTTTGCTCTGAAAACTCGGCCGAAAGGCAGCGACGCGTCCGCAGAATGACAACGAGGCCGAGACGGTAAAGTTAACAGTGTCTCCTGCTGCTGCGCTGGAAGAGGTACTCAGATTACTGCAGTACAAGTACTAATACCACACTGTAACAATACTCTGTTACAAGTTAGAGTACTGCAGTGATAATGTTCCTTCATTAAGAGGAAGGAAGGAAGATACAAGGAGTAAAGGAAGAGGGGAAGGGAGAGACAACGGAGGCAGGACGAGAAGAAAGGAGAGAACGAAAGCAGAGACAGGGAAGGAAGGAAGGAAGAGGGAAGGAAGAGACAAGGATAGAAGGACGGAAGGAAGGTAGAAAGAAAGAAAGAAGGAAGAGGGAAGGAAGGATGGAAGAGACAAGGATAGAAGGAAGGAAGGAAGGAAGGAAGGAAGGAAGGTAGAGACAAGGATAGAAGGAAGGAAGGAAGGAAGGAAGGTAGAGACAATGATAGAAGGAAGGAAGGAAGGTAGACAAAAGGATAGAAGGAAGGAAGGAAGGTAGAGACGAGGATAGAAGGATGGAAGGAAGAAAGGAAGGAAGGAAGGAAGGAAGGAAGGTAGAGACAAGGATAGAAGGAAGGAAGGAAGGAAGATACAAGGAGTAAAGGAAGAGGGGAAGGGAGAGACAAAGGAGGCAGGAAAAGAAGAAAGGAGAGAACGAAAGCAGAGACAAGGAAGGAAGGAAGGAAGAGGGAAGGAAGAGACAAGGATAGAAGGACGGAAGGAAGGTAGAAAGAAAGAAAGAAGGAAGAGGGAAGGAAGGATGGAAGAGACAAGGATAGAAGGAAGGAAGGAAGGAAGGTAGAGACAATGATAGAAGGAAGGAAGGAAGGTAGACAAAAGGATAGAAGGACGGAAGGAAGGAAGAGACAAGGATAGAAGGAAGGAAGGAAGGAAGAGACAAGGATAGAAGGAAGGAAGGAAGGAAGAGAAAAGGATAGAAGGAGGAAGGAAGGAAGGAAGGAAGGAAGGAAGAAACAAGGATAGAAGGAAGGAAGGAAGGAAGGAAGGAAGGAAAGTATCACAGTGTCACACAGCAAATGGCCGCGGGTCGGACTCGAACCCTGGGCCGCTGCAGTAAGGACTGAGCCTCGGGACATGGCGCTCTACCAGCGGAGCTCCCCAGGCGCCACTCTGATGTCCTTTTATTACGGTTGTTGTCGCTTTCATAAAAAAAAGTTTTTACAACTTTGCACTTTTTTTGTAGTTTTATAGTTCTCCAGTTTTGTAGTTTCTTGGCTCTACAGGTCTATGTCTGTATCTGTGCTTCTGTAGTTTCTTATTTCATATCTGCAGGTTTTGTAGCTTTTCAATTTTTGTAGTTTCTTAGCTCTGCATGTTTGTAGTTTTTGTCTTAGATTCTGTAGAGGGTTGATTCTCATTGTCAGGTTGGTAGCTTTTTGTAGTTTTGTAGTTTTGTAGCTGTGCAGGTTGCATCAGCAGAGCATCTGGTGCTGCTGGGTCCACACCTCAGAGCTTGTAATGCACGGATCAATGGGGGCGGGGGGGGGGGCATGGGGGGTGGGGGGGGGGCATGGGGGGTGGGGTGTATTGGGTGGGGGGGGTTATGTTGTGGGATCGATGGGTGCTGAGTTATTGCGGCGCTCAGCCACTGATTTTTAGAGAGCTGTGTTTTCCCAGGAAAGTCAATACCTCCAGGCTCCGCTCATTAATTTCAACCCACCCCCCCTCCCCCCTCCCTGCAGATGCACCGGGGGAGAAAGGGGGGAGAGAGGGAGGGAGAGGGGGAGAAACTGAGATGATAGAAGTCAGAGATTTAGACGAGAACGGGGAGAGAAAGTGAGATGATAAATTCAGATTCAGGAGAAAACATCTGTAGACGGAGGATGAAAGAAAGGAGGCAAGGATGGAAAGAAAAGGGAAAGAAGGAAAGTAAAGGAAGAATAAATAAGGAAGGACGGGAAAATGAAGGAAGGAAAGAAGACGGAAGAAAGGAAGTACGTAGGGAAGGAAGGAAGGATGAAAGGAAGGAGGATATATATATATAGCCACTTTATATAAGTAAGAAGGGAAGAAGTACTGAAAGAACTTGCAGAGGAAGAAAGAAAGAGGAAGAAAGAAATGCAGAGAAGGAAGGAAGGATGAAAGGATGGAGGATCCTCCTTCCTGTCATCCTTCCTTCCTTCTCTGCATTTCTTTCCTTCCCTACTTACTTCCTTTCTTGCAGAGAAGGAAGGAAGAAGGATATATATATACTCATATAGCCACTTTATGTAAGTAAGAAGGGAAGAAGTACGTTGGGAAGGAAGGAAAAGGAGGCAGGATGGAAGGGAAGTAAAGGAAGAATAAATAAGGAAGGATGGGGAAAAAGGGAAGGAAGGAAAAAAGACTTTAGGATGGATTATGTACGGATACCGTCCCGGCAGGAGATCAGCAGTACGCTTTCTGTTAAGTTTACGAACAAAAAAACACGGAAAATTCTCTAAATGTACTGTACATTCTCAGACAGACAGAATGTTAGCGTTTTCTTGGTTTATTTGTGAGAAAAGAAAAAGAAACTAAGTTGATAAAGTAGAGCTGCAAAGATTGATCGATAAGTTGTCAACTATTCATCGGTTTGAGTCATTTAGTTGATGATCAAACAGGTAAACTAGTGTGATGTCAGCTTGTTAAATGTGAATATTGTTCTAGTTTCTTCTCTCCTCTGGGACAGGGGACTGAATGTCTTTGAGTTGGGGACAAAACTAGACATTTGAGGACGTGATTTTGGGACTTTGGAGAAGAGAAAAGAGGAGGAGAGTGTTTAGGAGGGGAGGAGGGGAGGAGGGGAGGAAGGGGCGCTGTGGTTCCTGGTTTAGAAAACAGACAGAAGGGAGGATATTGATTCCTGATATGGAGATGATGTTTGCAGCAGATTATCGATGTGGAGCTCTGAGTTTATCCTCTGAGTGGAACGTTAACTGCAGCGCTGCACGCCTGTTCACTGAGTTA
>NC_050173.1:7593055-7607591 GCF_008315115.2 Sander lucioperca
AACGTTGAAATAAGCATCAAAAAGGTAAAAAAAAAAAACAGTGTCTTTCAGAACCCACCAGCTCCGTATTTGTTGTGGCACGACAGCGGCCATGACTGACAGCTGAAGTCACGAGGACCCACGAGATCTTGCGAATTCACGTATGATCGCACGATATAACAGAATGTAGTTTCTATAAACAGAACCACAAACTTGACTTCAGGCCTGTCTCCGCCCATTATGACGTTTTCAAGGTGTAGTGCAGGGAAATATGATCCGCCGTGAGCACGGTGGATTTTATTTTGAAAATCTTACCGGATGTTTTTTTTTTGTTTCTATGCTCGACTTCCTGTCCCGCACTATCTGCCGTGTGCTGAGTTGCTGCGGAGCTAACCGGCGTCTTAGCTCAGATCCTGGAGGTAACCGGCTCCATCTAGCCTAGCTTAGCACAGATCCTGGAGGTAACTGGCTCCATCTAGCCTAGCTTAGCACAGATCCTGGAGGTAACTGGCTCCATCTAGCCTAGCTTAGTACAGATCCTGGAGGTAACCGGCTCCATCTAGCCTAGCTTAGCACAGATCCTGGAGGTAACTGGCTCCATCTAGCCTAGCTTAGCACAGATCCTGGAGGTAACCGGCTCCATCTAGCCTAGCTTAGCACAGATCCTGGAGGTAACTGGCTCCATCTAGCCTAGCTTAGCACAGATCCTGGAGGTAACCGGCTCCATCTAGCCTAGCTTAGCACAGATCCTGGAGGTAACTGGCTCCATCTAGCCTAGCTTAGCACAGATCCTGGAGGTAAGTCTCCATCTAGCCTAGCTTAGCACAGATCCTGGAGGTAACCGGCTCCATCTAGCCTAGCTTAGCACAGATCCTGGAGGTAACTGGCTCCATCTAGCCTAGCTTAGCCCAGATCCTGGAGGTAAGTCTCCATCTAGCCTAGCTTAGCACAGATCCTGGAGGTAACCGGCTCCATCTAGCCTAGCTTAGCATAGATCCTGGAGGTAACTGGCTCCATCTAGCCTAGCTTAGCTCAGATCCTGGAGGTAACCTGCTCCATCTAGCCTAGCTTAGCACAGATCCTGGAGGTAACTGGTTCCATCTAGCCTAGCTTAGCACAGATCCTGGAGGTAACTGGCTCCATCTAGCCTAGCTTAGCCCAGATCCTGGAGGTAACCGGCTCCATCTAGCCTAGCTTAGCATAGATCCTGGAGGTAACTGGCTCCATCTAGCCTAGCTTAGCTCAGATCCTGGAGGTAACTGGTTCCATCTAGCCTACTGCTCCCAATAAGTGACAAAATAACGCCAACATGTTCCTGTTTACATGTTGTGATTTGTAGTCACAGCGTGTACAAATAACAAGGTCACATGACACACAGCCATCTTCTAACGGATATAAAGTGGGGGCGTCAGACAGAGTTACGACACGTACGGAGATGAGAAGGGTATGTATGGACTTGTCTAACTCTGGGGGATACGGTGAATAAGCTAAAGTCCCAATAAGTCGGCGTGTTCCTTTAATGGAAACCTATTGACTCCACCACCGTTCTGCAGTTGGTGGAAATTAAAACGCCTCCAACAGGACGTGTGATCCGTCTTCTCCTCGTGTTTGATCTCTCGTCTTTTATTAGACAGCAGAAGTGTCCTTCGCCTGGGGAATAGTCCTCTCAGCAGAGACAGCAGAGACATGTTCTGCTTTCAAAGAGGAGAGAGAGAGAGAGAGAGAGAGAGAGAGAGAGAGAGAGAGCTGGGACGCATGGGGAACTAATGTCAGGTAATTAGCTGTTTCTGCAGGGACAGTTTGGGCCGTGACTCCAGAACATAATAACGTCTTCTCAGGTGGAGGGCCTATTTCTTTGAGGCACTCTCCGTCTCCAATCAGCAGGAGGTAATAGTTCTGGATCTGGGCCGATGTGGGCCAACGTGGGCCGACGGGCGCTCCCATCTCTCTGGGTCTGGGTCCCAGCGGCTCAAACTGAAGGGACGAGGGCGTTCTTCTGTCACTGCGTCCCGGAGACATGTCCATCACAAAAAAAAAGAATTGATAGAAGGTTGAAAAAAAGTGACAAAAATGCTTCAAAATGTGGGAAAAAAAACAAGAAAAATTTCAAAATAAAATCGACAGAGACGGCAGAAAAAGCTTCAAAAACGTAAAAAAAAAAAACCCCAACAAAAACGTAAAAAATTAATAAAAATAAAATCGACAATCGATATCGGAAAAAGTGACAAAAAACAAGAAAAATCCCCAAAAAAGAATGTTAGAGACATCAGAAAATGTGACAAACTTGCAAAAAAGTGACAAAAAGGTCAGAAAACGCTTAAAAAATGTAATAAAAAATTGACAAAGATATCGGAAAAAGTGACAAAAAAAAGGCACAAAAGTGTCAAAAAAGACGACCAAAATATTAAAAGAAAAAGGGTTTTCATTTTGACTCATTTTGACCAAAACCTGCAGCTGTCAGTCCCAACATTTGTTCCTTTAAATTCCCTCAAACCTGCCGAGGGTTCCTCTCTCAGAACACCGACTGACAGCTGAGTCTCCTCTAACTACCATTCCTGTAGCCATGGGCGTTTGGTATGAAATGTGCTGGGGACAGAGACGCATTCAGAAGTACATTTCCAGAAGTGCTGGGTACAATGACGCATTCATTTTTTTTCTCTTTTGCACAGGTCATGTTTTGAAAGGCACTGTCCTGTAGCTTACTAATGAATAAAAACGTGGTTTAGTGTACGTAAACAATGATCAATAATTACCAAATTTCTCTCTCATATTGCTCCTCATAACCACTGAAAACTGTCAAAAAATCGAACCCAAACTCCAATTATTATGGCCGTTATCTGACATTAAGCATTTCTGCTTCACATTTTCAGCAGGGCAGCGGAGCGGCTGTGGGTTGACTCCCCACGGTTCTCATGGGGTTTATAAGTTCTAACGTGAAAAAGCTTAACGTGGTTTAATGTACCTAAACAACGACCAATCATCACCACATTTCTGGTTCGATTTTTTGACAGTTTTCAGTGGTTATGAGGAGCAATATGAGAGAGAAATTTGGTAATCATTGATCATTGTTTAGGTACAAGCTAGCTTTTTCCTCACCATAAGCACCAATGAAGAAGACAATTCTAATGTGAGATAACTTCTATAATCGTTGGATTTCGGTTTAGTTCTTTTGACAGGCGTAAGTGTTCATTGCAAGATATGGCCATGAGAAATTTGGTGATGATTGATCGTTGTTTAGGTACATTAAACCACGTTAAGCTTTTTTTCACGTTAAGCAGAATTTCCTGACAGACAGCCAGCGCAGCAGCAGAGTGGCTGTGTCTGCTCTGTGGGGATAGAGATTGTTGTGGATTTTTTGGCATCTGTCGTTCAAGAATTATATGTGTTATGGACTTTTTTTTAAACTAAAGAAGCTCGAGGTTTTCAAAAAAAGTGGTGGGTACAAAATGACTCGAAATCCCCACCGTCCCCACCGTCCGCACCGTCCCCACCGAAATCAACGCCTATGCCTGTATCAGGGCTCCAGACTGCGACCAAATGGTCCCATTTTGCGCCGAAAATTTGACAGTGTGCGACTGAATTTTACATCAAGTCGCACATGTGCAACCAGTTAATTTGGGGGAGTGAGTAAAGTCACAAGTTGTTCAGGCCTACTTGTTCTAGTGGAACGTTTTTGGCCAGTGCCCCTAATGTTTACATACATTTGTTAAGTATTGTTTTTAACTGTGAAATGACCGAAAGGTTACTAAGCACTTTATTACTAAGCACTGGATGTATGGTATATTTTCTTAATATTTGTACTGTCGTGACAGCGATGGTGCCGTCGGTTTACCTTCTATGTTGCATCTTCAAAAGTGACACTGAATTTGAAAGAGCACATTGTAATTTCTGCATCTATTACCAAAGTATGTATTAGTAATACAGTGGAAATTAATAGAAATGTGAATATTCGGTTAGCATGTTGATTTACGGCATGTGCCCCTAAATTTTCTGGTTGTGCCCCTAAAATTTTCAGTTGGGGGCCACTGAGCTCCTAATGAAAAAAAGTTAGTCTGGAGCCCTGCTGTATTCATTATTGCTTTTGCTCTCCGTTGTCACACCAAAGCTGTAAACATGCGTCAGCGTGCAGGAGAGGAATCTGCCGTTAACAGACCAAACGTCTCTCAAACGCAGCACAGATACACGGGGGCTCACTATTTGGCATGCATGAGTTATAACATCATTCCTAAACCCTTTGGACTACAACAGACGTGTGTTGCCGTTGTACGTGGCGAATGAGAAAATATACAGTAGATATAGAGCTATGTAAATATATAAAGACAAAGTAGGATGAATAGATGGATATATGGATGGATGGATGGATGGATGGATAGATGGATGGATGGATGGATGGATGGATGGATGGATGGATGGATGGATATATGGATGGATGGATGGATGGATGGATGGATAGATGGATATATGGATGGATGGATAGATGGATATATGGATGGATGGATGGATGGATGATAGATGGATAGATGGATGGATGGATGGATGGATGATAGATGGATAGATGGATGATAGATGGATGGATGATAGATGGATGGATGGATGCATAGATAAATGAATGGATGGATGGATGGATGCATAGATGGATAGATGGATGGATGGATGGATAGATGGATGGATGGATGGATAGATGGATGGATGGATGTTAGCTGATGGATGAATGGATAGATAGATGGATGCATAGATGGATGGATGGATAGATGATGGACGGATGGATGATAGATAGATGGATAGATGGATGGATGGATGGATGATAGATAGATGGATGATAGATAGATAGATAGAGAGATAGATAGAGATAGATGGATAGATAGATAGATAGATAGATAGATGGATGGATGGATGGATGGATGGATGGGTTACTTTTTTAATCCCTATTGGGAAAACTAAGGTGTCTTCGCAGCCTTAAAAACAGTCACAACACAATACTATTAATACAGTACAATACTACTAATACAGTACAATACTACACAAATGTACTTTAAGGGGAGGGACACATATACAAATACGTAGTTGTTGTTGGTATCGGCCGCTGTCTCTCTCTCTCTGATGACTTCCTGATGGACAGACAGGCGGAGGAATACAGCAGCAGATCAATGACAGGAAGCATCCAGGGTGTTACGGCTGACGCCAGCTGGCCACTCGACAAGCAGCAAAAACAAATCAGCCCGGCCACTTACGGCTCGGGCTCCGAAGGAAGTGAGGAATCAGCGGCGGCCTGCGATGTGCGGGCAGCCAGGCCAAACGCCGCTCTGACCCGCATCAATCATGCAGCTGGGGGAGATGGGAAATTGCAGCACATGTTGCCACGGGACGGAGCTGGAGATGGACATGGAGAAATGTCAGGGGAGTCCCCCGCTCAGCCGCCCGTTTCACACAGAATGTACCCAATTTGAAATGATAAGGAGGAAATAAAGTCAATCTGAGGCTCATCGGGGACATGATTGCGCCTTCGATGCGGACATCACAAAGAGCTACAGGTGAGCGGGGATCGCCCTAAAGTGCATATTTCATCCGTGGCGTGCTGGTGAATATGTACGGAGCAGCAGCGTAGAAAACCAGATTCCCACTCCGAGAGAAAGCCAAATGAAAAGTAGCGAGCGGTAAATAAATGGTAAAATGGTAAAATAAACAGTTGTGAGGAGCGGGATGTAAACAGAGGCTCAGTGGATGTATACATGCTCCTCTGAAGCATGCAGGAAGGGGTTTTTTTTCCCGTGGAATTGTGGGAGCTGATGTGAGCGGCCGGGTAATGAGCCTGCTGAGATATTCCAGTGATCCAGCATCCTCCCTGCAGACCTCTGATCCTCACTCACACACACACATACACACACACACACACATACACACACACACACACACACACACACACACACACACACACACGCACACACTGAAGCAAACCCACACACACACGCACACACACACACACACACGCAAGCACAAACACACATACACTGAGGCATACCCACACAAATACACACACACACACACACGCACGCACACATGCACACACACACACACACACAGAAACACACATGCACACACACACACACACACACACACACAGAAACACACACGCACACACACACACACACACACACGCATGCACAAATGCACGCACGCACACACACACGGATGCACGCACAGAGACACACACGCACAAACATACGATCGAAGAGAGCAACTCAACTTTTTTGTATCTTTTTTATTGGTTTACACACATACAAATATACAGATTAATATACACGTGATCAATAAAAGATGGAGAGATGTGCTCTCTCTAATGCATAATCTAATGAACATAGAAAGATCAACCAAAAGACACGAAAAGAGAAGAAAGGGAAACTAAAATGACACAAAATATCAAATCAATAGAGTACAAGAAGTGAAATAATATTAGGGAGATTTATGACACGGGGGAAGATGTATGGAGGAGGAAAGACAAAGGACGCTCTGCAATGTTCAACTCCGTCGTCGTCATTTCCACAACTTATGATGATATTTATATCCCCTGCATCCCTCCCGAAATCCACCCCGAAATCTACCCCTATGGTCCAGACTTCAGGGTGTCTGGGGTCAGGGTTCAGGGCTGACTCACTTCTTTTGGCCGTGTTTCTCGTCTGTCTCGTCTCACTCTGACGCCTGATGACGGAGTTGTTGTTGTTGTTCCTTTCACCTCTGACACCTCGGAGGTGAAACAGCTGTTTGACTTCATGTGCGAGAGAAGCCAGGCGTTACCATGGGAACCAACTGTCGGGGGCCTGGTGCTGCGATTGGTCAGCGGTGTCTTTTGTTAATGGGTTTGGACAGCAAAGCCTTCTGGGAAAACGGGTCAGAGCTTCGGCTCTGTGTTAAACTCTTTAGCCTGCTTTTATTTTGAAAAGAACGGTCAGATCTGAATAATTAACCTGCTTTTATTTTGAAAGAATAGTCAGATCTGAATAACAGACATTAACCTGCTTTTATTTTGAAAATAACGGTCAGATCAGAATAACAGACATTAACCTGCTTTTATTTTGAAAGAACGGTCAGATCTGAATAGCAAACATGAGACAGAGGGTGATACTGAGGACTTTATTTATATCACTCACTTCTTCACGTTACAAAATATATTTGAACGGTAAACAACATAAATAAAATACAAAAAAATCTCAAACAAATGAAAGTGAATGCTTCATGAGAACAGCCTGAAATTCTTAGCTTGCATTATTCCCTCTTACTGCCTTCATCATATTATTTAATATTGCCTTCTGCTTTCATATTATAACTATGTGTGACACTGGCTTGTATTTGCCTGTTAATACTCCTTTGTGATTACTTGAAATTTCGGATTTTTGTGATCTTGAATCTGTGTGCAGATGTTTCTCGCAGCTCCGACCTGCTGTTTCCCCGCGTCTCCTCTGATGCTGCAAACGAGTGTAACACGTTAACCCGCCTCCCCTTTCTTCCCCCTCTCCCCTCCTCCTCAGTCACTTAGACGCCTAATAACAGAGCGCTCCGATCAGCAGCACGCCAACCAACCGTTTGATCACTTTCACAGCGAGCAGAGAGAAGAAAGCAAACGCAGAGAGAGAGGGAGTGATAAATACTTGATTAAATATACAAAGAATCCCTCTCCTCTCCTCTCCTCTCCTCTTCTCTCCTCACCTCTCTTTTCCTCTCTTCTCTTGTCTCTCCTCTCCTCTCCTCCTCTCTTCTCTCCTCTCTTCCCCTCTCCTCTCCTCTCCTCTCTTGTCTCTCCTCTCTTGTTTCCTCTCCTCTCCTCTCTTGTTTCCTCTCCTCCCCTCTCCTCTCCTCTCCTCCCCTCTTCTCTCCTCTCTTGTTTCCTCTCCTCTCCTCTCCTCTCCCCTCCTCTCCTCTCTTCTCTCACCTCTGAATTATCTTCCTCTCCTCCTCCCTTTCTCTGATTTATAAAAAACATCAGACGACAGGAGAAAACGGCGGCCCGCACAGAAAAAAAAAAAAAGTACGAGAGAAAAAAATCAATACAAATTACGATGGAGAAAGTGGCACTGATGCCTGGAATTGCAGCATATGTTTACACTAAATCAGGCAATCTGTCTTCATATGGGCGCTGTAATGCGAGGTGGGGGGGGTGGGGGGTGGGTCAGGGTTCGCACTGCCAGCCGCCGCTCTCCAATTACCCGGGCTCTTTGCAGGGAGGCAGCCGGTATCGATTGGCTGGGAGGGAGAGCGGGGGCTCTGCAGGCAGCCAATGGGGCGCTGGGGTCAAAGTGCGGCGAGATTTTTAATAAGAGGAAGTAATGGGCTTCATCCTTATTACTCAGGGAGAAATCATAGACGGTATATAATGGTGATGGCTGAGCGTTACTGAGCAGCCTCCAACTGAGCTTGAAGACGTAGATGTGACGTGAGCAACCTGTCTGAAAGTTGGAAGTCTTCTGGTAGCTGTGCCAAGAGAAATCTCAATCATTCCCAATCTAGCAGAGACGGAGAGCGTAGGTATATGTAAGGAGATAACATAGACACAGGCTAATTATTGATCACTAAAATGATAGTTAACATTAGTAATTCAACTTAAACAGCTAATGGAAGTCCAAACTGCCTGAGAGCTTCTCCTGTACTATACGGTAATTCCTCTACTATGAGACAGTAAGTCTCGTGGTTATGACCCAATCGTTAGCCTATTTTTATAAAAACGTCTGCTACGGAGCCATAACGTGAGATACAAGGTAATGGAGCCTTTTATACATTGTCGTGTTTCTTTAGAAATAAACAATGGACAAATAGAGTCTTTAAACTCTTCAGATGTAAAGTTATTCTCTGTCAAAGTGACGTCAGAATGAATGGCAGTCAATGGGATGCTAACGGGAGCTGATGGCTTGGTAGCATCAAAATGGCGCCATAGGACGTTCGTGGTCCGGGGAGAAGCTGACCCCCTTGGCTTCATCCTTATTACTCAGGGAGAATTAGGCAGCTTCTGTCTTTGTTTCCGTCTCTGTCTGTCATCGTCTCTGACCAACATGTTGACGATGACGGGCAGGAGAGATCCCTTTTCCCTCCTTCTGTCCGATTGAATGCTTCGGTCCTTTCAGAGGCCGTTACAGTTGAGTTTAGACGACAAAAAAGTTAGCGTCCTGCGGTAACACCGGTCCGCTTAAGGCCGTTACACACCGACCAGACGGCCGACCGTCGGCAGAAAAGCCAGTCGGACTGATCAGTCTCCCCGAGTTGGTCCAAAAAGTTCCTCAGAACACCGAAGAGACGAGACGTAAAACGTCTCCATAACAGCAATTCAATTTCCATTCAATTCAATTTTATTTATAGTATCAAATCATAACAAGAGTTATCTCGAGACACTTTACAGATAGAGTAGGTCTAGACCAAACTCTGTAGTTTACGAAGCCCCAACTATTACAGTGGTTGCCTCAAGAGCAAGCATTAGCAGTAGCTATAGCGACAGTGGCGAGGAAAAACTCCCTTTTTTGTTAGGAAGAACAGACCCAGACTCTTGGTAGGCGGTGTCTGACGGCACCAGTTGGGGGTGTGGTGAACGGTGGCAATAATAGTCATAATAAAGATAGTGAAACAGTGATCACAATGGTAGTCATAGTAGTTCATGCATTCAACAGCAGGTGGCGCTAATCTGGATTGTTGCCCAAAAATGAAAACCGGCAGCTGATTGGACGAACGCGTCACGTGGGTCTGGTTTCTCAACCCGTTCTCACTCCGAACTCGTAAAATAAGGACGTTTGGACAGTGTCTGTCACGTTGTTGGATGCGTACGAAGTATTTTGTGGGTTTTTTTTTTTGGTTTTGTTGGTTTGTTTGTTTTTTTTTGTCTTGTGTTTTCTTTGTTGTGTTGTTGTGTTTACCTGATCCGTGGATGAGAGCAGCATTAGAGGGATTTAGAGAGTAGTATGTAAGGAGGTTGGTTGGGGGGGCGGGATGGGTAAATTAAAAGCATGGAATTTCACCCAGGACGAGAGGGGTTTCACGTAATGTTGTAACGCTGCTGTTTTAGTCGTATTTTCTTTCTATCACTTCCGTGTATCAGACGCTTACGCTTAACCCAGCCGTATCCCTTCCTTTAACTATAATACTCTTAACTGAAAGCGTCTTCTAGGGAAACTAAAGAAGTCGTATGAGGGAGTCAGGTTCTATTTTTGGCACCAGCTTGGTAAGCTAGTGTTTCCCATATACCTCACTGTTGCTATGGGTAAACACCTTCTGCTCCCTGAACTGATGATAGTCAGCTGCCTGTTACCCCAACTCCCGACGGCCCTGCCACTGATCTCCCGATAATCTTCCCTTTCTGTTGCAGATTTTGAATCACTGCTGCAAAAACCGTTTTGACGACCATGAAGGGACATTGTATTCATTGCTCCCAGGTAGACCCTGTGTGTGATGTTGGTGTCGTTGATGGTTCATCAGTGTTGGTTCTTGTCTGTTCGGTGCACATATACTTATTTTGTGGTGTTGTTTCGGTTCCACGTGCAGCTTGTTTATCTATCATTGCTTTTATTTTAAATACTCCTTTATGGTGTTGAGTGCACTGTTGTGGAAGTGGCTGGGTTTCATTTATTCAATTTTTCATTTGAAATGGTTGGGTTTTCACGGTCTCAAGGACCCCTAAATGACACAAATTAGACACAAACGCCCATCTAGGTTATGCTTTATGATTGTAGTTTTATACAGAAAGTGAGATCCCATGACCAGCAAAATAGTCATAAACTCGGGCCCAGAATAAACCCAACTTTGAAAACCATGTGGATAACTGAAAGTAGCACATTTAAGGAAAAATACAAATCCATCATAACCTATAATATGAATTATTTTTGCATTACCCATGCTATTTCCTGAGTTAACTCATTACAAACCAAAAAGAATGAAGACACATAAATCTTCTTTGCCTGCTGCGCTGTGGTGGTTATGTTGTATTACCATTTAATTTAGGGTGGTTGGTTGGAAAGTAGGATATGTGGTGGGTGCGACAAAAGCTCAGTATGAAAAAAAGACTGACATCTCTTGGCATGTGTGTTTTGTACAAACCTCATGGCCTCCACTGAACTGACTTTGAAACACACGATAGAAATCACTCATTCATTGAGATGACAGGCTCTGCGACACGGTCCAATCCACATTTTGACGTTTGATCGACATCCATCTTAGCATAGGTGGAAATTTAAGCTTTAAGACACGATGTATAGGGCTTCATGGCATACCCGCTTTGTGTTGAGTGTCCATCTGTCAAGGACAGGCAGAGTGTAGATATTGCATAACATGTTTGGTTTGTAGCTCTTTCTCAGATGTTAAACGCCTCGATCTGTTCCTCAGGGAGTTACTGCAATGATCTCGAAACTGCTCGCCAAACAACAACACTGAGTTCCTGCTAAACTTCATTTTGTTTTTTTTTTTTTTTGCCCTCATGGAGAAGTGACACCGGCCTTCAAACACTGTCAGAGTTAATTCTTTGTCAATCAACACTGATATTAATTGAATTAATCAAAATTGATTTATGGTTAAGGCGGCAATATTCATATATTTTGTTAACAAACCAAATAAAGTCCTGATAAGAACAAAAACCAACCAGGAGTTAACTTGTTACTAAGTATTGTACTGTTTAGTCAAAGTTTAGGAAAATGTATAATGTCAACACCAAGCTTGACAAGAGACAGGGTGGGTTTTGGGGTATTTTTACTTGGCTGGAAATTGGTGGATAAAATGTTTAAATGAAAGGAGGAGAGAGGAAAAAGCATGTGTAATATTCACTACCAAATCGTAAGTGTTTATGTTATTCAGGATAAGAGAAATCTACATCTAATGTGGATAGAAAGACATTCTGTTTGTTTGCACTTTTTGATCCGTCTATTACTAATGTGTTTAGGGGGTGACAATTGCTTCTCCAAACCTGATTGGGAGCACGGCATCATCAGGCCAGTGGTCGAGAAAGGTGGAAGAATAAAGAACTTGATATAGTGGGATGGTTAGGGATCTTCATTTTATATTGACTCTTGAACAGTGTTAATTTTGACAGCAAAATTCTGATCTTATCTAAGTCTTCGTGTGTTTTGAATAACACACCATTTAGTTAGTCTTTACTTCGGCATCTGAAATCTTTTAGGTCTATAGTCTAGGTTTTAGTCGACTAACTCTCATAGAGTTTTAGTCTTAGCTAGCTTAATCTTTTAGTCTTAGTCTAGTTTTAGTCGACCAAATATTAGCAGATTTTAGTCGACACATTCCAGTGGATTTAGTTGACTAAAGTTTCTCAGAATGTTCGGTCATTGGATAGTAACCATCAGTCTGTTAGGAATGGTATTATTAAGGTTGAAATGAATATGCGATACAGACACAGATTTAACAGTTCGTCCTGACTAGCTCTGACCATTTCTGTTGTTTCAGTGAGACATGTCATTTGCCTCGGACTGGTGCACTGCAAAATGATTAGCGTGTTGCTAATGGCGAAGCAAACTGAAATCAGCCAAAGCTGTGTAACAAAGACTGTGCAACTAAACACCACTAAGTATAATGTAAACAAACTTACCTGTTGTGAAAACGTCATCAAAACTGTGCAAAGTCTGCAACTCGTCCTACTGTGTATGGCGGCTGCGTTTGTTAGCTGTTGCGCATGTATTGCCGCGGCTTTTTAAATGGCTCTTGCTGCGTCCGCAAAATCAGCCTACTCAAAGATTCGCTCTGATTGGATTTCTTCCACAATTGTCCCAAAAAAAGAAGTGGTCTGATTGGATCATCTTCTCCATTCGTCCCGCCTAAAATTTCATATCATTTTATTGTGACTAAGTGTTATATTTAGTCAGCAGTCTCGTCATCATATGGAATTTTATTTAGTTTTATTTGAGTTTTCGTACGTGAAAAAGGTTGTTGACGAATATTTTTTTCGGTCATAGTCTTCGTCAAAATAAGATTAAGATTTGATTTGGGTCTTTTCTCCATCCCTGACATATAGATATGGCTTCTGGCCGTGGTGGCTGCACAGATGGATGGTTGTAACAAGAGTGTTTACGAACAAGTAAGGCACTCCTTATCAAAGGCTGGTGTCTGTAGATCTGTTTGTTTTATCACTTGTATCTTAAAGTAGTTAAGTTGTGAAGCACTGCAAAATGTGTCAGTTATAGTGGGAGGGTTGTCGATCAGAGATGTCCAGCTTCAATGTCCGAATGTTGCTCTTAAATCTCAGAGCTGCAGAAGACCTGGAAAAGAAGACACGAGCCGTTTAATGCCAGCTATTAAGGGCCGCAGTCTTGCAAACAAGGGCAAACTCTTCGAGCCGCCTTATCGCAACAGGTGAAATGATTATTATTTTGTTCTTGGGTTAATAATCTCACACTAAGCCTCGAAATGTGTGCTATGTGGCTGTTTTTTTCTAACCCCCCTCCTGGATTTTCTTTATTTTGTTTCCCTCTTGAAGCCCGGGCTTTTATGACAGCCGGAACCCAGGATAACGACACCATAGGGATCCGGGTCAGCACGGCTGTGGAGATAGCACAGTAGGAGGGAAGGGACCCATCAAACCCTGCAGGTGTGCCGTTCAGCTCGACAGAGGGAGCCACAAAAGTCGTTATAAAAAGTGATGTTAACGAAAAGTTTAGGCGCAGGGCAGCAGAGGATAATTACACGGTCTGTGATCGATTGTCACTTTGCGTGGTCCATGTTTGTTGGGACTTTAGTTGCATCTGTCTTTTTGTTGTTCATGTAACTTCTCTTTCTCTACAGTGGTCGGAGTCACAAAATTAGACCTTGAAGCATGACGGATACGTTCAAGATATTGCCGAGCAACCATACTGACAACCATCAAGGCTCGATTACCGTAATGAAATCTACATTAAAAGTCATAATAATTACAAGATTAAGTCTTCAGCGTATTTCTTAGGCGGTTCTTTGGTGGTTGCTCTACTGAGACAGTGTGGAAAAAGAACAGACACGGCTGTGAAATGGGAAGCTGCGAGTTGTAGCCTCAAACCGTTGAGTGGTAACGTATTTCTACTAATGTTCTAATGTGCTTTTGATGTACGGCCTAACAGATCATTGTAAGAGATCCTAGGCAACTGTAACAGTTTGGGTCTAATGAACAGCCTTCTTTGCCTTCTGCAGGATCTTCCTTGTGTTCATTTCATAGATGATGGTGGACGTCCTAATCTGGTCTACATCAGAAGGATGACTGGAACTAACGGTGGAGTGTAAGAAAATTTCATTTTTGAACACTGCCACTGTTTCAACTAATCTTTACACTATATTAACAAGTGGTTTCTTCCCTACAGGTGTGGCAATGTTCCAGTGACGTGATCCCTATTTGATGTACGCTCTCTACAACAATTCCTTCTACAACCCGCAAGCAGCATTTGAACTACAGTCGGGTGTGACACGGCATGCCAAGACAGGAAGCCGGCAGCTTGACCAAGGGAGTGTTTGTGGTAAGAACAAGCACAGAACTATAAAACAGTAGACTAAGCGACAATGGCGTTGAATGAGGCATAACACGGTGTTGAAAACGGGGATGAAATATGTGAATATGACAATA
>NC_050173.1:7607791-7642791 GCF_008315115.2 Sander lucioperca
CAGTTTTTGTACCTTCTGGCCCAGATAGTCTCAGCAGTCTACTTCATCTTAGGTCAGCACATGCAGCGATCTCCTCCGGAGCCAAAGGTCTTCATCGCGCCACCACCAATAATCAACCTGAATATGAGGCTTGGTCTTCTTCTCGTAACCGCAGCGGAACATGGATAAATATTAATATACTAAAGTGGGGCGCCAATAACTCAAAGACCTTCAGACCCTATACACTTTAAACTCCCACTGCATAAAAGAGAAATTACATTAAATGAAAGTACTGAGGTCCTGATCAACAGAGATCACAACAAGAGCGCCCAAATAATATCTTGGCATCAAAAACTGTTCTCGGATTAGAGGTCAGTGGTTCTTGGCAGCGTCACCAATCAGACGCTCCCCCTCGCTGGTGAAGCAACATATAGGGTAATAATACGTACCCTGGTCATTGGCGATAATCCCACACGGCACTCTTGAACACTCCGACACTACAGGAACAACATATTAGAAATTAATCAAAAAGCAAACAATTTCTGATTTAAAAAAAAAAAAAAAAAAAAAGTTTCATCACAGCATTGTTTAAAAACAATTTTTTCCCCCCTTACCATGAGTAGGTGGTCACCGGTCGAATTCCACACAGTCCCCACAACTCTCCCTCTTGTCGTCGTCTCGGCAAACACTTTGCCAGCCACCAGCATTACAACCCACAACGCTCTCTGTTCTGTTTGAATCAGATCTGCAAATAATCTTGCGAGAAGGAAAAACAATGTTTTAAAAAAAAAAAAAAAAAAAAATTGCCTTTGCTTCATGACTTAGGCTCTCACCCTCCCACGTCATTAGCTACCAGCTAATGGTAGTGCGGATGTCATTACGGATCAGACCCATGAATTGAAAGCGTGGCCTTTATCAAGAAAACACCACGAAAAATATCAAACGTATAACCTTAAGAGATATGTAAAATGGGAGAGCACCATGCCTCTTCCGAATGTTAACAATGACTGATAATTTTTCCATCAGCCGGGTAACGTTCTAGCTAACGACATGCGAGGGAAAGTACTTTGCCAAACGAGCGCTTAAGTAGCTACGTCTGTTTGCATAAACAATCCAAAATGATCTCTGCCATCGATTTAAGAAGTTATGGTAAAATTATATCACATCGTTAAACGTTTAGATTAGCTGTGCTTCATCATATCGAACCAACATGAGGTCCACGTTGTAGAAACTCTACATAATATGCAGCGTTTGTCGCATTATCTATATGTACAACAATGTTATACATGACTTACCTGAATCGCAAACGTAGTATTGTCAATACGTAATCGGCCTGCGTCTGCCTCGAAGCTGGAACTGACCATTACAGCAAGCGTGTGCTCTCGCTTTTCAGTCGGCTATTCTTGCTTCGTGTTAATGATGTTGAATGAACGGTGGTTCTCTCCATATATAAGCGTCACTTCTTCCTCCGTCGTGGAGGCCCGCGATTGGCTGAGCAGCCTGCTCGTGTGGAACGCGCTGATTGGCTTTCGTCCAGCACGCTGTCCGCGGGCTGATTTCGCAGACAGTGGGTCGAGGCGATTCAGTCACGACTTTTGCTTACTATGCCGATGCTTATTGGCTGTCTGATCAAGTGCATTTCTGGTAAACACATGTTGAGCATGACACGCACTCTAAGACTAAGGAGGGTGTATTGTCACATTTTTACCATTGGAGGTAGTGCTGCTGTCGTTCCGCATGTATAGACTGATCATTAATCTATTCTCAGGGTGCTGTCTGGTTCAAGATGTGGGACTGTGTGTGGATACGGTGTTGGTATGAGTAGTAATGATGACTCAGTATGATTGTGAAATGTGCAAAACATGTGTATGCAAGAGTCACACGTTGTTACATCAGGATGAACCTGGGATGGTCTGGCGGACTGCTTCATCACGTGAATGTTAGACATCCACCATTGACAAGGCAGCAGCATGCACTAAGTGGGCACGATCCAGCCTTAGTCTCTGCAGTGATCACATAGTGGTCATCACAGAGCGTACATATCTCATCACTAGGTTTAGCAGGTTGACGGCCGACATCCACAGCCACTATCTAAATAGTGTCAATCATAGGTAACTAGTGCTAAAGACACACTTCAGTCTATCTCATCCCTTTCAAATGTAGTGCTTACCCAGGCCACAGTATGACTGTCAATATGGATAATATTTAGGAAAGACGTACTTGTAACTATAGATATCATGTGGATGGTGTCATTATAATGTTCTACCATGGCTCTGTGTATTTTCAACCAAAACACAGCCCTCTGTGATGTAGCAGCAGCCTATGTCATAGCAGTAAGTACTGGCATGTCAGCGCGTTAAATATGAGAAACACAGAGTAAAAACAGTATACCAGACTGCCATGGGTGAGATTAATTCATCTTCTGTTTCAAACCCAAATCAGCTAGTTCAAGAATTTGTAGAAGAATCAGTTGGATTGATCGTATCGCAGTGATCTTCTTATTCGGTACTGACTCAAGATACAACTACACTCGACATTCCTGAAATAGTAGAATTGTTTTGTTTGTTAGGAAAAAAACTAAAAAAGGATATCTGTTAAAACAATGGGGTTGTCTTTCTGTAACCTGATTACACACCACACATATTTTTCATTAATACACGACATGAATATATGGGCAGACGCGACATATAGCATATAGAACATCTACTACGGAAGATCATGATAAATAATATTTGTGTGTAACCTGAGATTTTTGTGTGTTGTAATCGTGTCTTAGAGGGGCTGCTTACTCTTGAGGCTACTTAGGCTGTTGATGTGTCCTGGTCCGTGAGTCCTTTTACCCATGTCTCTCTTCATAGTTCCTCGCATAGTTACGTAGACTCATGTGCTGTTGGTGTAATGACTGGACGAAAGTATAATGAGCGTCCTCAGAGGCGACTGTGAGCACCAAATAGCCTTTCCTGCTGCAAAGACTCATCCTTTTAAAAGCTGAAAGACTCATGAAGAGTGGAAAGAACGTGAGTTTTTGACTGGCCTACTGTAGACATGTATGTGAGAGAGTGTCCAGCTGTAGAGCGACAGTTATCTTGGGTGTTGTGAGGACAATCCATACAGTTCTAGTCTAGTGTACTTGTTGATATCACGAGATATGAAATCTACTGTAGCTTATCCAACCATCGGCTTCGGACATAGATAAAAGACTACTTTTTTATAACTGGAATTATAGTATTTTCTTTATTAAATGCAAAAACTACAGCCTTTGTTGTCATTACACATAGTAAGACTGGTATGTTTACTGCATCACTCTTTACGCACCTCACAGCTACAGTCAGGTCTAAAAGTCTGACAATATTGGGCTAAGGGGAGCAGAGTAAGGAACATAGGCCTAATGGAACGTGGAAGGTGGTACAAGCCAGAAGCTCTTCGTACCGAGTATATAGAAGGACAGACTGATGGCAGGTAGGTATACACCTTACAATATAAGGATGTCACTAACTGCACCACCTCTCATCTCCTTCAAAACGACAGACGCAGACAAATCACCGGAGACGCGCGTTGATGCCATAGCCAGAGCGGTGCCTTAGCTCGGTTGCGCTCAGTCCCCTGCAGTGCCCGCAGACTACGCGCGTTAGTGATGTGATACACCAGACATTAAGAGCTGATGATGCCGTGGTTCGATTGGTCCGTGTGACTAGCAGCTAGGCAGCGATGCGACCAGACCAGAGCAGGCAATAAAATCGCTGTCCGGCTAGCCATATAGGTAAATTATTTCACAACTGTACCTCAGCTAAAGATCACATGGGGAGTCCGTGGGTGGTGCATGACTTTGCTCGGTTATCGTCTAGGCTCTGCGTGACTTACATCTAGTGCGCATGTGCTCAGATGGTGTTCTCGAGTCGTTTGTTATGTACATTTCCTTACGAGACGCACGTGGGTGCCGTTGTCATTACACGTCGTCCGACCTCTGCGCTTGTCGCTGCTCGTCTCTCTCTCAGGTCCTCTGATGCTTCATATGCGCATGGGATGAGATCGGTGCTTCTCGCCTCTACTGATAGCATTAATCTTTCCCGATCTATGTAGACTATATTAGGTATATCGTCAGAGACAGGTTTATAGCATCCTACGGCGTTTAGTCAGCAGTGAGTTAACTAGTGGCTCTTTCTTAGATATCTGCTTAAGATGTGGTTAGGATATTAGCCGAATCTTAGGGTTACGTTAGCAATCTGCTAACTAATGAATAGTTTTGCTAAGTGTGTGCCTACAGCTCGGCAGCTTTCGGTCTTGTCTGCAGATGAGAATTTTGCTCAATTAGTTAAGGGAAATCGCTCAAAAACAGCATTTTTCAAAACAAACGCCAGAGCTAGCATTGTGCACAATTAGAGGGATAGAATGACGGGGACTGTTTTGGACAGCGACACCCCTCTTCACTGTCTGCTGGTGTGCTTTGGAAGGGTGTTAGCTAGTCAGAAAGATGGCACTATCAGCTGTGAAATGTTAGCTCAGGAAAGGAACGTCAGACCATTGATGCATACAATTCTCGCTGGAAGAGTGGTCCATGGTTATAACACTTAGCATTTCGCGGATTCAACCCCAGTATCCTTAGAATTGGCAGCCAATTTACATGTAGTTCCCATATGATTCCCCCCTGGTCCCCCTCGCAAGCTGTCACTAGACATCATGCATAAAAACCCGCAAGCCAGGGAAAAGGGTTTTTACCTCGCTTGGGTAAACTACACATAGATGAACATAGCTTGCCGCAAGTTATTAACTACTCCTTTTGTTTGAACAGCAAGTTGTGAACAAGCAATCAGAGGGACAGCAATAACTTGTGAGGAAATGGATATGCATTTCAGTGTAACTTACCGTCTGAAAACCGATCTTTTAGATAGATGGGAGCAGTAATCCTGATTATTCAATCCTAATTCAAGTTAGCTGAGAAAGACCTTCCAGGGTATAGGAATGCTGAGTTATGCGGCAAAATGTCTCTAGATGGTTGAAAGTTGGGGGCAAACGCAGAGTGTAATTTTTCTTTCTGGCCCAGTTGAAAAATTGGTGGCTTGTGGCCCCATAGTAAAATGGTTGCCCCACAAACCACAAGGTGGCAGATCAACCCCAGGGCTCCTCTGGCCACATGTCAAAGTTCCCTGCAGCAAGCCACCCTGAAACAGTTGCTCCCCCAGCGACCACACACTGATGATAGCTGCCACATGCCCCTAACACCCCTTTCTAGGAGGGTTGGACACGACCCCAGCAACCAAAAATTTTCAACATGTCTGTGTATGCGACATTAAGGAAATAAAAGGTTGTTGTTTTGTTGTTAAGATTAAAATTGCCTGCCTCAAAATTCTACACCTATATCCGTTTCCTTATTCCGTGCTGATCAGCTGAGAGTTTCAGCAGAAGCGCTACCTGCTAGTGTGGAGGAGAAAAGTGTGGAGGAGGAGGTGGGCGGAAGAGGGGCCAAGAAGAAGAGGAAGGTGAAAGGGACTGAGCAAACACGACTCCCTGCCCACCTTCACACGACAGAAACTCTCCAGACAATGAAGTCAGTCCCAGCTGGTCTTCCATTATTTGCCATATAAAAATATTAACTGAAGTTAACTGTTACATAATACAGTAAAGTGAGCTATTTACAATAGAGGTACAGGGTAAACGTAATTTGCTCTTACCAGTGTATCAGCAGTGTACCTAGTCCATAGCAAAACCGCCAATTGTCCACCACAAGCAGGTGTCGTATTGCCAGACCCCCATTTCTTACCACTCAACATTGTCTTTTCAGCCGTCCCGCCCCGCTTCTGCTTTTCGGCTTAAAAACCCTGGTCTGCAGGTAACGGAGTTTGAGATTCTTCACAGCCACACAGAGAGAGGAGGTGAGGGCCATCCTCGGCGCTGGTCCGAGGTCCGACCGCCCTCTTATGCCACACTGTCCTTCCGTTGATCCAGAATAGTCACCATAACCCCTTACTTGCCCTTGCCCAGTCTTCTGTGGGCCTGTTCTGTTGGTCCGAAACTAGTGGGCTCCTCTCTCCCCTCCTATTTCTTATTCTCTATCATATCTTCTCCTCTTTAACACGCTGTTAGGGTAAGAGCTGGACGCCTCTGCCCGCCAGTCTATACCCAAACAAGAGGTCCACATGCAGTACCGCCACCGCCTTTTTATTGTTGTTTCTCTGCCCAATTGCTTGGGATATGATCTGTAATGGCTGCTTGGCCCTCCACTCCCACTTATCTCCCTTGACACCGCCTTGTGCCTATTCCTCACACGACCTGCCTTTCTATACAATCGTTGATTTTTTTCTATACCTGTCCCCGACTTCCTCCCTGGCGATTCAACACAGACTCCACCAGTCTGCCAATAACCAACCCCACCCAGCAGTTTGCCTCTCGCTTGGCCCAGGTGACAGCGGCGCGCCCCCCGCACGGCTACAGCAGACCAGCGAGACGAGGCAGTTGTGCATCGGATTCCTCAAGCCACTGTGTCATGCTCGTGCGGAGGCGCCGGGTGCACAACAGGTGTGCTTTCGGTAGCCTTAGTTAAATATTGCCAGTGCGAATCGCTCAAGTACTCAAAACTGATCTGATGACAACAGTAAACGTTCGCATTATGGCATGCTACAGCCCACCCTTTCGTCTAAAGCTGAACCCTTTGTTCTTAAGTATGCAATTTGATCATATATATTTCTCACACTGTACCATCGTATATGTATTTGTGTATTCTCAAACGTTTTCTTTTTGCTTTTTTTTTCTCTCCGCCAGCTCGTGTATTACCCTGGGTACAGATTGAGTCCATGTATCGCCCTCCCCCCGATTGTGTTTCACAATATAGATATATGAATTTGGATTTCCCACGCAGTTTTTGAGATTACCATGACTACTATCGCTTTTTAAAGTGTTTCCATCCTTGGACTAGTAGCTGCTGTTTATGCCTGCTCGCGGGTACCGGTAATAAGGTACAGACGGTGGGCCAGAGGGGGTGCGGGGCCCTGTCTTCTAACAACAAGGATGTCTATATCTGAGTAATACAATTTCCATACACATAAGCAGAGTAAATCACTCAAGATGTTTTTAAATGCCTTACCCAAATTAGCATTACGACATGTTTAAGAATTATAATATCCCCGAATTCTAAATACCTGTCAATCTTAGCTCATTTAAAAATACCCTACTCATTAAGTGCTCCGGCACTCTTTTTGCTGCTCTGTGTCAATACTATCACCTTCTCTAACAGCGAAGTAGTGACCAGTCTTGACTATATTAAAACGCTCTTTCAGGATACTCTTATAAAGCAATTGGGACAACAGTGTGGGCATGTGACTCCAGCCACACCGCTTTCACCAACACACGGGGCTGACTCAATTCCAGGATAGTTCACAGACCAGGTCGGTCAGTAGCTTTTAGCCTGATGGACTCTGGGCTCAATCACAAACTCTGCTGTCTTTTGCGTCTCGTTCGCGCTGCCACATCGGTGTGGTCTGCTCTCATCAGATTGTGTTTTGCTCATCGACTGTACAAATTCCAGAACCCCCCCGATATTCCCAAGACTTGGATGATGCCGTGTAGCTGCCGAGGCATCTAAGACCCGCCCTCGTTCTCGCCCAGTCCTGATGTGCCTTGGTTGTCGCGCCTGGGACCAACAATGACGATCCCAGGTGTGGCTCCGGGTCGCGCCGAGGAAAGGCCTTGTTGGACTAACTGCTGCTTGCCAATAATGGTTCTTATGTGCTAATAGCTTCCTACATTCTTTGCTCTTTCGCTTCTTACCCTAAGACTCGTTCCGCGCTTTCGCTCTCCCTTGACCCCCAGAAAGACCATAGCGTTGTGACAGTAAAACAACTGGCTATGTACCAAAGGGAGCAGAGGCAATAATTATTACTTAGGCAGAGGTAGCTCAAAGGGGAAAGGTGAGCAAATAGTGCAAGGCTGATTCTGAGCATTTTGGGAAATGTCGTCCGGGATATGCCCAATCCACTCGTTTGCGCCCTGACCACTATGAGGCAGTGTAATATTGATATGGTTTAGATTCTCAGGTGTTAAAAAAAAAGAAAAAAGACCATTAAAAATGCAGGAACTAGCCAACCCTGGATGCGGCATACTAGTCTCAGTTCTCCTTATTACACCCCCGCCCTTTTTACCCCCCTCTTTACTGGCTGCTCTGGGCGTTACTTCATTTGTCCTACCTCACATCTCTTCATTTTCACTGTTTTTCTTTCGCGTTTGACAGATCTGAAAACCACTTAGCACAGCACTGTGAGTAGTCCTCCATCGTCTTACCATTCATTTTTTCCCCTTTCTCCTCTCGCTGTCTTCTGCTTCTGGTCGCTCTCTACCCGACCCTTTTCCCCGAATCTGGCTTATTTTCTTTATTCATGATTTTTTCCCCCTTAGTCCACTTTGCACTATCTTTTACCCGGATATAATACGCTCAAGAATCGGCTCTGGCGAGAGAGTGTGCCGTCTGATTTTGCATACCGACCACAATGTGCATTAGATGTAGTGCGATCTAAGGTTTCTGGTAGTAGTTTAATTTTATCAGTTGTGCAGCGTTCTAGTTTGTGTTTGCCTCCGATCTTTGATGTGTATCCAGTTGTGTGTGTATCTCTATCGTATTTCCTCAGTGTTGGGATCTTTCGAGCGCAAGCTATTGTAGAAGTTTCAGTGGGGAAGGGCAATGAACAGGGTTGGATGCATACGTTTCAGTTGTTGTGGATGGCTGTGATATCGCATTGGGTGTTTTTCCCTGCCTGCTTCCTCTTAAAACTGAATTTGTATTAGCGCGATCAAAGTCGAGGTTGCTTGCATTTGCTTCAGAGTATTTGTAACAGGGAAGGTTATTGCAGCCTGTGGGAAATGCTGTTCAGCAGCTCCCCTCTTGTGTTTGTCGGCCATTGTAATCTCTATCTTATCTACGTTTTTTGCTCTTGTCTCGCTAGCAGCTATTAAAACCCTTCCACTTTAAAATTCATCCCCTCTAAGATTGGCTCCCCTTTTTTCTCTAACTTTTTCCAATAATTCTCTTTTATACTTTTTTTACCCTTGAAGTCACATCTGAGCATGCTTCAAATCTTCCCTCTTCTCTTCGCTCCTACCTTTCAGCTCCTGTATCCTTTACCTTACCGACGCACCCCCACCCCCTTAAATGCACCACTATCATTATAGGTCTCGCCTCAGTCAGCGGTTTCGTTGAATGTGTTTGTGTGACAGAATGCTTTTGAGATGTTATTTGTGTTTCATTTAGGCTTGTCTTGTTCTTCTGAGTTTTGATAGAGTGTGGGCTTTGGTCCTATGATTTCCCTCATGTGCTTTTTTGTGGTAGATGTCTATGTAGGTCGCGTTTTCCCCTATTGTTGTTCAGCTTACGAATACACCTCGTATACTAGATCTGCATGATACCGCTTCTCCCGCCCAAATATTATTGGCGGACACGTCAATGTGATGGTAGTCTACCTGTCCAAATATAGTGTGTGAGGATATTTGTCTAGGTTTCAGCAATGCTATAGTGTGTGCCCGGTGTATTACTCTTCTCTTTGTGTTGCTCGCTCTTCTCCTTAACGTTTGGTGATATTTTTCTCTCGAGTTGAAGCGGGGTGGTTACATAATATGCCACAGAGTTACATCATGTTCTCGTCACCTCCATTTCATATCAAGGCTTCATTAATACTTGTTTTTGGTTTTTGTCTCTCCACACTTTAGTTGCATTGTCCCGAAAGTCTAGGATGATGTGATGATAACAACGTTTAAATACGCGGCTATGCCACATTTTAAGTTTATCAACTAAATTTTATATCATACGTTCACAAAGGTCTTGTGGTGATCACGATTACATCATTCACCGATAGCCCTTATCGTTGTAGCAGTATGCGCTTTATTTGAGAGCTTGCTCTGTGTCTTTGAATAGCTCCAGTGGGCACAGCTGACAGTTTCAGCAGGTGACCACGGTCGTTAACTGATTAAAGATCAAAGAGATCTCATCACAGACTTCAAAGGGGGCTTTCACTGGTCATACGTTACCATGACAACCTTTCACAGACAGTGACTTGAATACTACAGGCAGTAATATGAACATTAGTCTACAGCTTTAGTGTTCCACTTCTGTCTGACTATCTCTGTCTCTCTGTCTCTGTGCTACTGTCTCTGTCCGTCTGTCTGTTCTGTTTCTCTGTCTCTGTCTCTCTCTGTCTCTGGTCTGTATGTGTGTGTTTCGTCTCTCGTCTGCTGTCTGTCTCATGTCTCTCTCTGTCTCTTGTTGTGCTGTCGTCTCTCTCTGTCTGTCTATGTCTCTCTGTCTCTCTGTCATGTCTCGGTCTCTCTCTGTCATCTCTGTCTGTCTCGTCTCTCTCTGTAGGTCTGTCTCTCGTCTCTTTCTCCGTCTTGTCGGTCGTCTCGATCGTCTCTGTTCTCTCTGTCTCTGTCTCTCTCGTCTCTCTGTCTGTCTGTCTGTTGTTTCTCTCTGTCTGTCGTCTGTCTTTGTCTGTCTCTGCTCTCTCTCTCTGTCGCTCTGTCTCTGTCTCAGTTCACTCACTGTCTCGTCTATCTCTTGTCTGTTGTTTGTTTATATCTGTTCTGTCTATCTCTCTATCTCTCTTCTCTGTCTGTCTATCCTCTCTCTGTCATGTCTAATCTCTCTCTGTCTGTCTATTACTTCCTCTCTCTCTCTCTACTCTCTCTCTCTCTGTCTCTCTATATTCGCTGTCTGTCTATTTATCTCTCTCTCTCTCTCTCCTCTCTCTGTGTCTGTCTATCCTCTCTCTCATCTCTCTGTGTGTGTCTATTCATCTTATCTCTCTCTCTCTCTCTCTTATCTCTGTCGTCTGTCTAGTACTCTATCGCTCTCTCTCGCTCTCTCTCTGTCTGCTATTCCTCTCTCTTTTCTATGTTGTCTATTATCTCTCTCTGTCTGTCTATTCCTCTTCTGTCGTATGTTCATTCTCTCTCTCTCTCTCTCTACTTCTCTCTCTCTATCTTCTCTCGTATTTCTGCTCTCTGTCTGTCTGTTATTCTCCTCTCTCCTATGTCTGTCTAGTCCTCATTCGCTCTCTATTCTATATCTATCTATCTCTCTCTCTCTCTATCTATCTCTCTCTCTCTGTCTGTATATTCTCTATCTTTCTCTCTCTCTACTCGATTCTCTCTATCTCTCTCTCTCTATGTCTGTCTATTCTCTCTCCTCTCTGTGTCTGTCTATTTCTCTCTCTCTATCTCTCTCTGTCTATTCCTCTCCTCTCTCTCGCTTCTCTCTCTCTGGTCTATTCCTCTCTCTCTCTCTCTCTGTCTGTTCTTCCTCTCTCTCTCTCTCTCTCTGTCTGTCTATATTCTCTCTCTCTCTGTCTGTCTATTCCTCTCTCTTTCTCTATCTCTATATCTCTCTCTCTCTGTCTGTCTATTCCTATCTCTCTCTCTGTGTCTGTCTATTCCTCTCTCGCTCTCTCTGTGTGTCTATTCCTCTCTCTCTCTCGTCTGTCTGTCTGTCTGTCTGTCTGTCTATTCCTCTCTTGCTCTCTATCTGTCTGTCTATTCCTTTTCTCTCTCTCGTCTGTCTATTATTCTCTCTCTCTCTGTCTGTCTATTCTCTCTCTATCTCTATCTCTTTCTCTCTGTCTATCTATTATTCTCTCTCTCTCTGTCTGTCTATTCCTCTCTCTCTCTCTCTCTCTCTCTCTCTCTCTCTCTCTCTCTCTGTCTATTCCTCGTTCTCTCTCTGTCTGTCTAGTTCTTATATCTCATTCGGTACATTTTTTGGCTCTCTGTAACTTCTGCATACGTTCAGCTATTAAAACCATTTAACTTTTAAAATGTTCAGCTCTTTCAGCTAATTATGGGACTTCTTCAACTTTTTTCTACTATTTATACTTTTGCATACGTTCAGCTATTAAAACCATTCAACTTTTAAAATGTTCAGCTCTTTCAGCTAATCATGGGACTTCAACTTTTTTTCTACTATTTATACTTTTTAAAATATTAAGCTTTTTAACACCTTTTTTAAAAACATTTAAGTCAATGAGAGCATGCTTCAAATCCTTCAAATCCCACTGAGGTACATCAATCAATGTTTCCCTGAGGTGAACACTTTACCCATACTCACCTCAAGATGTGTTACCACTGACATATATAGTAATTGAAAGTTACTTCTTTTTCTCTTTTTTCCTCTTCTTTTATCTTTCCTCTCTTTTTCCTCTCTCTCTCTCTTTCTGCTTGTTTGTTCTATGTAATGGATATGGCTGATAATAAGTCTTCTTAGTCAATTCATTGAAACATCCACTTTTGACAGTATTACGGTTTAGCTTCCAGCTTTTCTAAAATGTATTTTAGCTCTTAACTTATGTGCAGATCAACTTCCAACTTACAAGTTTTTCAGCAGTTTAGAACAAACAATTTGTTCCATATTTCTGTATTTTCATCAATGTTTCTCACAGCATTTGTAAGTTTTCCATACTGATTCATAATTTCAGATAAAATATTATATAACATGTAAATTACTTTATACATTAGTGGTGTTATTCAACTTTTTAATGAAATTCATACTCATTCTACCAATTTCCACTTTTTCAACTATTCTCACTACTTCACCTTCTTCTTACTGATTTAAGCTATTCAACTAGTTTAGCTTTAGCAATTCAGCTATTCAGCATTCCCACGCATTTTCCGCAGGAAATGCATTTTCTAGTTTCATTTAATGTTGGCATTTATATAGTATGAGTTCTTTCAGTGCTTTCATTCTGCTAACTTTTCAGAAAGTGCGATGGGTAGCTGCGGTGAAAAAAATAGAAACCAACAAAATTAGATTCTTTTTACATTAGTATGTCCTCTTAGACTTTGGACTATCATGCATTCATCTGGACATATCAATTACATAATTGACTCAACTAAATTATAACCTTAACAGGGTCAGTACAGGAATCAAGTATTTTCTTTGCACATAAAAACAAAGTGTTTTTTCAGCATAAAAGCTCCTTTTCTTGGCATTAAACCAGTGTGTGCATTTTTTGTGTATGTGTCACCTCAGACCTTTGCTGACGTGGGGGCCATCGGGTCTTCAGTTCCCCAGCTGCTGGAGGACCTAAAGGGAGAGCTCGGTCACGGCTCCCCTGTGTCTAACACCGCTAGCGCTAACACTGCTACTAACTCTGAGTCTGTCGGTCACAACACTGACCTGCAGGTGTGTCTCTCTTTTTCTGTGACTTTCTCTCTCTTTGTCTTTCTGCGTAACTTAAGTCATATCTTGTCTTGTCATTCTTACTCCCGTATGTCCTTCACATTTAAGATCATATGCTATATATCTATTGCCATTTGCAGCATTTTTACTGATATGTGTGTGGTGAAAACAACAGAAACTCCTGCTTAGTTTGGTTGTGATGTGCATTACTGTATTTTTCTGTTTCTTCTCTCCCTGTTTGTCTGTCTAACTCTCACTCTTTCGATCTTACTCTCTTTCTGCAGGACTATCCCGATACCAATGGCAATGAGAGTTTAACAGAAGAAGATAGGTGGGTTACCTGATTCCTCACTGCCCATGACACCCTTGTATCTTGTTATTGCAACACACACCATACATACACAGAACAGAGTTGGCATATGAATGGGTATGGACTGGGTATAAGGATTGTCATCATGACAGAAAAGGCTTCTGCAGAATTTGCACATGGCGCAGACATGCTATTTTTCAGTTAAACGCTATATATTTAGAATTTGGAGATATTGATTTATTGCAAGGGCAGGAAACAACCTCTGGGAACAGCTTGTTCTGTGAAGTCATTCTATCGTCTACACATTTCATTTTTATGCTGCGCATGTGAGACTACTTTAATGTAATACCATTTGTTGTAAATTGGGTATAGTAAGCAATACTACTGTGGCTCCAATATATCCCACTACTCTAGCCATTTATTACTAATGCATAGTACATGGTTGAAGTGTGTGATTGATTATTTATGTCTGTTATCCTGCAGACCACTCTCTTCCACAGAGAGCCTGCGACAGCTCTCACAGCAACTGAACGGCCTGGTCTCTGAGGTACATGTCATCCTGTCTCTCTCTCTCTTTCACACACACTTCTTTGTCATACAGTGTTAGGCTTTTAACAATAAAACACCACAACTGATGTGTACTTTCAGCTAGCTTGTATTGCATCTATTCTTGACAGGAAATGCATTGGAAGCCTTTTCAGATTTGCCAGTTGTTCCAAATGGCCTCAAGCACACTGACAGTATCAACTAGTGCAGCACCAGCTTGATGTATTTCCTCCGAACTTGGTTTAGTTTTGCACAATCATCAGCCAATCACATAGTGTGCTTTTTCTGAGGTTTCTAAGACACAGTTAACAGTGACTGTTTATCTGTTGACTAAAAGGATTCATAAAAGAGTATAGACAAGCCGATCTAGTAGTGGGTCATACGTAATTATAAGCACACTGTTTTTATATTAAACTCAAGAAAATATGTTACGGTATTGTTGCCCCACATGGTGGTGAAATGCAGATGTTACCACAGCTGACTAAAGAGATTGCCCATCTGCAATGCATCCAGTGCTTTTGAGCTTTAATAGAGATGGGTAATTTTTCATTCACGCACATTCATAATTCTTCTCATGAATTTCTACAGAAATAGTGTTGTAGATTTTATTTTAAAATGTAATTTGGAACATTTACTTTCCAGGATGTGAGGCTGCCCATAGGGTCTGTCTATAAACTTGACACATGATTCATTTTCTGTGTTGGAAGTGCATTAATGTGCTTGTCTGTGTCATTTCAGTCATCTGCTGCTTATGTGAATGGGGACAGTCCACCTTTAGTTGGTGAAAGAGATATGGAGGTAAGATAGAAATCTAATATCTTCTGTGAACTGAAAACCCAAGTTAGAAGTCAGTCATGGTCAGGTCACAATGTTAATACCATGCGATTTACAGTAAAGTGGCAGCCACGTAATATGAGGCGTATTTCTCTGCTGTAAATTGACAGTAAAACCATAACCTAATAATTCTTTTAAGTATGAAATCACATTTTCACACAATGCCTGAATATATAAGGTGAAACACAAGTATCAACACATACTGTGCCCAGAATAAGTTTTCACTGGTAGCATCTTTTTATTTGTTATATTGGATAATTTACTTGCTAGCTGTCTAAAATGGTAAGCCTTATGTTTTTAGCACTGGCAGTGTAATTTACTAAAAACTCACTGTGACTCCTTGTATAAGTTTGGCTTTTCTTACTTTGTGTAATTTAATTAACAACGCAACGTACATCACATCTTAGGGCTACATTGCAAGTGAAGTTATTGCTAAAATTTGAAAAAGGAATGAATGTATGTCTAGCTGGATTGATGAATGATAGATGATGAATGATATCATCTGCCGAAAAAGAAAAATATCACAAAGAAACAAAACTTCTGAGAATTAATAAAAAGATTCCAGTGACAGTTTAACAATCATCATATATTTTATGGTATATTTTAAATATTATTATAATTATTTGATTCACGTCTCATTCCTTAACACCTTTTTGCACCACTTGTAAAGGTGCTATTGTTTGCCTCCATGTTAATAATTCACATTATTATATGAATGTTTTTCCTCTTTGTTTGACTTTTGCCACTGCACTATATCCCTCCCCTTTTTCTCCCTTCCCGGATGCATGTGTGCATGTGATAGGGTCGGAACCAGGAGCTGGCAGCCGCCCTGGAGTCCAGCAACCTAACAAACTCTCAGCTAAATACCAAGCTAGACCAGCTGGTAAGAAGCTGTGTGTGCGCGTGTGTGTGTGTGTGTGTGTGTGTGTGTGTGTGTGTGTGTGTGTGTGTGTGTACCACATCTGTGCATGTACTGTATGCATTCTGCATGTCATCTTGCGTAACATCACACTGGAAGAAGTCAAGCATGGTTTTCATGTTATTTATTTATCTTTCACTTTGGTTGACTAAAATACATTTCTGCGAAGTGTAAAAACTGCATAAGGAGCAATTTGGGTGCACACTTGGGTCAGAGCTGTCATAACCTGATGGTTGATGCCTAAGTGTAGCACACTAATAGCAATACACTCAAAGCTTCAAATAAGCCTAAAAGTTTAGCATAACATAGATAACAGAAAAGGTTTGTGCTTTCCCTGTCCTGTCTGGCATGCAGATGAGGGCTTTTGTGCCAGAAGTTTGGTTGTTTTATAGGGTTAGAATTGCTGCTGGGCTGATGAAAGAAATGTTAATCTTTTCCAAACTTAAAATGTATATCCTGTTGGTCTGGCAGGCACAGCAATCTCAGGGGCTCTCCGATCAGCTACAAAAGGTAAACAGTTTTTTCTCTCTGTTGTAATTCCTGTCTTAATTAACTGTTCTAAATTTTCACTTCCTTCCTGGTCATTCATGAACTTTGGTATTTTCTTCCTTCAGGAGCGAAAAGAATTCGAACAGAGATTTTCAAAAGAGCAGGGAGCCATGCGGGAGCAATTGCAGGTAAGTTGTCATACCCAAATGCATACATTGAATTTGTCTGATGGTGTGTTTTTAGAATTTCTGAAACTGTGTTATAGCAGAAAAAGAAAAACTCGTAAAAAATCCTCATTGTACTGCCATGTAATGTATCGGTGTATAATGTCAGAGTCCATGGTATCGCCCTAATACGAAATTGATAGAAATGTGATCTGAGAACACACCTTTCCCATTCCAACACTCCCTGGTTGTATCCTGGCCTCTTTACACTGGCTGCATGTTAAATTCAGGATCCAGTTCAAGATTCTTGTAACTACATACAGAGCCATCAGCGGTCGGGCACCAGCCTATATTAGTGATATGCTGCACCCTTATGTTGTCAGCAGATCTTTGAGGTCCTCTGATCAGTGCTTGCTGGCTGTTCCTCGTGCTTAGCTGAAAACAAAAGGTGATAGAGCTTTTGAAACAGTTGCTCCTAGACTGTTGAGAATGCGTTGCCTCATGTTTTAAGAGTGGCTACCTCTGCTGACATCTTTAAAAAGCAGCTAAAGACGCATCTTTTTAGTCAGGCGTTCGTTTAACCACATTATTGATTGTATTCCTATGTATTTAATGCTTTTTTGTTTCACTATTATTTACTGGGATTTATTGTGCTTTTTATGATTATCGATTTGTTATAATGTATATATTTATTTGGCCTGTGAAGCCCTTTGTGACTCTGCCTGTGATAACTGCTATACAAATAAACTTGACTTACTTACTCACTCTGGCCCTGCGTAGCAAGGCTAAAGCACTGAGTGTAATTCCTCTGTAGATAGTTTAGTTTATGTTGTGATTTAATGAGGGACTTAATGTAAAAGCAGTTAACATTATCTAGTCTCACCAAAAGCTGTGTTCTTTGTTTGTCTGTCTTCTCCCAAGGTTCACATCCAGACCATTGGTATACTGGTATCGGAGAAGTCAGAGCTACAAACAGCACTACAATACACACAACATGCTGCACGGCAGAAAACAGGTGTGTTTTATAATCAGCCGTATATGCACTTGAATGAAACATTTTCATCTTGGCAAGACCTTAGTTAACAGTTTGTTTGTGTGTCTCTCTTTGTGTCTGTGTGTGTAGCTGAGGCAGAGGAGTTGAATAACCGTCTACAGGCAACAAAGCAGAGAGTGTCAGAGCTGGAGAGAACTCTCTCCTCTGTCTCAACACAGCAGAAACAGTTTGAAAAGGTAACAAACACTGCAGTAATTCACTGAGAAAAGTGTAATAGGAGTAATATATAACATATGGCAAACATACTTAATTCACATTGAGTTGCATACTTGTAAAACAGATAGGCAGCCACACATTCTACATTTCAGTTGTCTGTGTCATGTGTGTTATTTTTAATAAATGTTTTCCTTTTTGTCCCCAGCACAACAAAGAGTTTGAAAAGGAGAGAGACAGCCTTAGGCTAGAGGTGTTTAGACTAAAGTAAGTCATTTTACCCTAGCATACACAAGGAGATGTATTTCACTGGGTGGTGATGGCGCAGTGGATATGACACATGCCTTTGGTGTGGGAGACCAGGGTTCGATTCCCACTGCAATACATCAACCAATGTGTCCCTGAGCAAGACACTTAACCCCTAGTTGCTCCAGAGGCGTGCAACCTCTGACATATATATATAGCAATTGTAAGTCATTTTGGATAAAAGCGTCAGCTAAATGACATGTAATAATAATGTAATAATTCATAACATTTCCATTTACTAAGGATCGCTTTGACATTATTAATGGTATTTAGTGTACATCAAATTGTATGCAACGCAACAGATGGCATGAGCTAGTGTCCGGAGTCATATTAGAATCTCGTAGGTTAGATGAACAATCTCTGCATATGTGTGTGTTTGCAGCAATTTGAGTGAGGAGTCGAAGCAGCAGAGCTCAGAGCTGTCAGAGCAGTTAAAGCTGAGTACACAGGAGAATGGAGCAATGAGGCTGGAGGTGGAAGATCTTCGCAAGAGACTCGAGATAGCTGACCTCATGTTGCAACAGGTGCATTAAGACACAGGCACAACATTTTACAGTACATACAGTACACATATATACTGATCTTCCTCTTAACAATAATTGAAGGTGGTGGATCAACTCTATAGCCAGTATATGACAAAAAGCCAATGTTTGGGATTAGTTTCAATCTAGATCCTGGAATGTTTGTTTGCCGACAATGCAGTTAGATGTTGCAGTAGATTTTTTTTTTTTTTTTTTTTTTTTTTCATGGTTTACCTGCTTTTCACTCCAACATTGGTCATTTTTGTTTTCCAGTGCTCCAGTCAGTCAGATCCCACGAGTGCCAACCAGCAGGTCCAGTTACTGCTCGGAGAGAAGCAGCAGCTGGAGGCACACAATCACCAGGTCTGTGTTCAAGGACAGTTATCTGCATGTGTGTTTTACTAGTGCCTTTCTGTGTGGATATTCTTTTAAAAAGTTTTGATTTGGTGCACTGTGTTTTTATATTTATTCTAAAGCGTGTGTCTCTTCAGCAGTTATTTTGTTAGCGGTTATTTTGTTCTTGTGTGAACAATTAAAGCAAATCTACATAGGTTAACTATCCGCTAGAATCCCTACAACCATTCCTTTTCTAGAAACATACACCTTCAGCCACAGTCATTGTAACTTTCCTGTTCGCGTCAAATGACCCTTGAGATGTCATCTACCTTTTCTACTTTTCCTCACCCTTTTCATATTTCGATACATAAAAGTTGCAAATTAAATCATTTTATGATTTTAAAAAAAGAACCAACCAAGACTACTATGAAACGTAGGCCTAAAATCCTGCCTGTTTATCTCTTATGATCAGAAAGTCTTGCTTTGTTAACATCGTTTTCCCCCTTATGTTTGATTTTGTAGCTGATGGAGTCGATTGCCCAGCTGCAGACAGAGAGGGACTGCTATGCAGAGCAGATCCAGGAGGAGGGCCGTCTATGGAAGGACAAAACGGAACAGCTGCTAACACAGGTACACTACATACAGTAACATCAGCATAGACATGGCTGACTATAGCTTTGAAAATAAAGAAATCTGTATGTTCTTTGTTGTTGTTGTTTTATTAAACAAATGACTAATTGATCTGTGTCAATTTCTGTGTCTGTGCAGGTGTCTTTGGTTGCAGAGGAGAGGGACAGAAACATCAGTCGAGTCCAAGAACTGGAAGCCAGCATCACAGAGCTTCAAAATGCTGCAGGTAAGAGCTTCACACTACCCTTATCTAGGGCTTCTTCCTTTTCCTGGCTTTTCTGTAGCTCCTTCCTTGTGCTGCATTTTTTACCTTTGGTAAATAAGCTGTCCGATTGCCTGACTGTAGTAGGATTTACAGAATCCCCTTATTAGGGGCTTCCCTTGTCTTCCAATAATGTACACCTGCTTCTAGGAAAATGGAGAGCAAACTTCAGAGGGAAAGAAGACTGGAGCGAACAGATGTGGAGCCATAATAGTGCATACAGACTGATGTTTGACACTATTGTTAACTAGGGTTGAAATTTTAAACCGAACATTTGTCTTTTAAAGGCTGCAAATCAATCCGTGTGCTTCAGTCTTTTTTTCCTTCAAAGTAAAATTAATGTTGATGCGCGATTTTACATTTATAGTCAAGTATTCACATAGTTGACAGTTTAAAAACTCAACACATTATATGTTTTGGTTTATGATAATATTTATTTCAGCATAACCTTAAAAGCTTTATAATATATGAACTGTAGCATTCTAAATACTGAGTACACGCTGGTGACACGGCTACCACAATCTGGTGTATTTCTCTGTAGCAAAATGATTAAACCTGATAACCGTCATCCTTTTTTGTCTCCTTTTCCAGCGTTGTTGTCCCAGGAGAGAGAGGCCCGGGATAATGCAGAGCCTCAGTCCTCAGGGCCATCAGAGAGTGAGGTGGCGCTTCAGGAGGCCCTCAACACTCTACATCAGGAAAAAGAGGCTCTTACCGCACAGTACCAGGCACAGGTACGCATTACATTTACACATGCTTGAGCAGCCGCGTTATTTAATGCTTAGTTAATGTCTTAAATTATAATGGAATTTGATGTGAGGCAGAGTATTATAATGGTCATTTGTCTATCACATTTAAAAGTTACGCCAGTTGAGTTGTTCTTTACATAATGTTTTAAAGATTATAAGTGGTCTTAGGTTTGAGGTTTCTATAATCAGCCTCTGTAATATTTCCCCTAGCTGAGAGATAACGAGCAGCTGAGCCGCCTGTGTTCAGAGCAGGAGACCCGTCTCGGGGAGATGGAGCGCCAGTTGGAGAGCCAAGTCCAGGAGGAAGGGGACCGCCGGCGCATGTTGGAGGATGTTCAGTCGGACAAGGCCACTATTAGCCGTGCTCTCACCCAGAACCGTGCACTGAAGGACCAGCTGGCTGAGTTACAGAATGGTTTTGTCAAACTGGTGAGGCTGAAAGTCGAGCTGTCCATCTGTCCTTTTTTAATGACACATTTTGGAAGTGCTGTTATTTATATACTCAATATTTCTTTTGTCTCTGTCCTAACTTGCTTTAATTTTGTAGGGATCGTATCCATACGTCTTTTCTTCTTCTTGCATCTTGCTGGCCTTCTTGCCTTAAAGCAACATTGTGTAGGATTGGCATTGTTTCCGATTTAGCACCCCTACAGTTTCAGATTGTAATTCACTTAAACACCGCTGTCGTAAATATGGACAGCTGTACAAGTGCATTTGTTATGATTAAATTACTTATGATCAAAAACTAGCGAGTCAACAACTTTGCTAACACAGCCAAAAGCTCCTGGGTAAGCTGTGTAAACATCAACACTCCCCCAAGGCTCCGAGCTCCCAGTCCTGGCAGGGCTAACTGAGCTATCTAGCTGGCGGCAGCTACAGTTAGCAGCAGTTAGTGGTTAGCCTTACTTTAGCAACAACAAAAGCTTTATGTCCATCAGGTAACTCCTTTAATCACAGAGTCGAGGCAGAGCAGACAGAGGACGTCAGAGGGAAAAGCAGAAAACATTTTCTCCATAAAATATGATCCAGTTTCACCTAAATCAGTGGTAGTGCCGTAAAGCGTTACACACTTTTCCTGCGAGATTGTACCCGCTCGTCAAAGTAACGTAGTACGATCGGGGTGCAGAGTAGGAATGACAGAGGCACCATTCTCCCTATTACAAGTTAGTGTAGCATCAAAATAAATTTATTTTAAGGTAAAATAGTTACAGAATGTTGTTTTTAAATGCATTTTGTGTCTGAATATATCTTTCATGTCTTTGTTATTTGGTTATTGTACTAAGTATTCACAAATTCTGAAAGTACATGGATTCGCTCAGAGGGAGGGAGACTGCTGTCTTTAAGCCAAAATTCCTGTTACTCCTTCATTTGTACAGACTAATGAGAACATGGAGCTGACCACTGCCATCCAGTCAGAGCAACATGTGAAAAAGGAGCTGGCTCGCAGAATGGGTGAACTGCAAGAACAACTGCACAACGTCAAGGAGCAGGTATGGTCATACACAGAACACTCTCCATGACCCCAATTGAAAGTCTGCTGATAGATTTTCTTGTTGTGGCATTTGTGGTTTTTGCACCTTTTTTGTCTAAACTATGCCTACACTATATCTTGCGGAATCTTAGATGATTTAGTTATTATTTCAATAGGTTCAGTAGGTTAAGTAGGTGCCATACACATACTAGTGCACTAACTTAATAAAAAGATATTGAACAGTTTTTTTGACAGCGCATTCGTTTTCTACTTCCTCTTGGTATTCATTTTCTTCTTCATTCCCTCTGCTCCAGCTGGAACTGAAAAGTAATGACACTCAGGGTCTGATGGAGCAGAGGGACCAGGTAGTGGCCCACCTGCAGCAGTACTGTGCTGGCTACCAGGCTCTGGTCTCAGAGAGGGAACAGATCCACCACCAGTATCTGCAGCAGATCCAGCTCATGGACCGGCTGCAGCACGATGAAAGCCAGGGCCGTGTGCAACTGGAGATCAGTCACAATCAGCTCAAGCAAGCGCAGGTGTGTATGTAAGGCCTTGTTCACGTGACCATTGACGATGTATGAAAAACTTTAAAATAGTCTGTTGTGATATTTAATGGAGTGCAGTAAACCTAATGCACTCATGTTCTTCCTCATCTAATAGAATAGGTTGAGACTGCTTTGAAAAGGGACTGGAGTCTGTTTGTTTTGACTGACTCTCTGTCTCCCTCTGCAGGAGCATATGGAGCTGTTGGTCAAAGACAACGAGCAGCTGAAGGCTGAGGTGAAGGAGCTGCTCAACAGCTCAGCTCTTGCCACGTCATCCAGAGACCAAGGTAAGGTTGTCTATTACTAGTATGTTGGTACTTTTTTTTTACCCTTTTGTCTTACTCAAGTTCCCTTCACAGGCATTCATGTGGTTGTGTCCCACATGTTCAACAGCAAAGTGGTTCTCTTGTTTCACACTGTTTAATTTAAAAGAAATGGAATAGAAACTGAAAACTGTAGTTCTTCACAAGAAACAAGGACACAGTGTCATTGATGCAAAGCAGCGGACACTTTCTAATAGCAGAGCTGCAGCACCCCCAGTTTCAGACCTAACCTGTGCCACCTACAGGCAAGGAAAGTAAGAGAGCAGTAATCTTGCTCCACGTATGGGGAATGAGTGTTGTAGTCTTAAGACCACTGACTTTAAAAACATGGGGGGAAAATATCTTTTAAAATGTATTAATATTTTGAATATGTTACTTAGGCGATGGAGTGGAGAGCCAGTCCCTGCAAGAGAGCCCAGAGAAGTCCTCCCCCATAGTTATCCCAGAAGACTTTGAGAGCCAGAAGGAGATGGTGAGGACTACTACTACTACTACTTATGTCTTTTTCCTTTAAGTACACATTATAAAGGCCTAAATCCAGTTTGAAGTTGACACTTACATGATACATCCAGTGCTATGCCGGTTTGAATTATTATTTTTTGAAACCTTAATAATATGAGATTAATTTATAACCACGTTTTAGACCAAAGTTTGGGATTAGCCTCATTTGACCCTATTCATCCGCTCCCTCCCGCCATCCTCACCTTCACTTTCTGTCCCCCTGGCAGGAGGACTTTATCCGTGGAGCTTTGGCTCAGCTGGAGCTGGAGAGGGACGAGGCTAGAAGGCAACTTGAGGAGGAGCACCGGCTTCACATGGCAGCGCGGCACCAGGCCGCTGTGGCCTTCAGCCTGGAGCACCAACACCACAGCCACGAATCTGTCCACGACCATCATCACGAGCACGATCACACTCAGGGCCAACATAGTCACTGTGAACACAGTCACGAGCATTCAGGTAAGGAAAACTAGATGTTTTTTTTGTTGTTTCAATAAAAAGGCCAAAATTACATCTCTCTAGAATAGGGCAATGAATGCATGCATGTGACAAAATTCTTATTAATATAGCTAATCCTGATTATATTCTGTAATGATTTCTGATTTCTGATTATATAGATTAAAAAAAGTATCATTAGGTGCATTATCTAAACAAGCTACTTTACTAACCTCTTCTTAGAAGGAGGAGTGCCGGTGGAAGTTCATCAGGCCCTGCAAGCTGCCATGGAGAAGCTTCAGCAGCGTTTCACGTCTCTCATGAGAGAGAAAGCTGACCTGAAGGAGAGGGTGGAGGAGCTGGAGCACCGCTGCATTCAGCTGTCTGGAGAGACTGACACTATAGGTGAGACAGTATGATATGTTTGTTGTAACACTTTGTTAACCAATTAGTTTTGGTTTAATGTTGTATCTAATAGTTGTCAGAAAGATAGAAAACCTCTTCATCCCCATACTAATTTCTTTCCAGGGGAGTACATAGCCCTGTACCAGAGTCAGCGGGCCATCATGAAGCAGAAACACCAGGAGAAGGAGCACTACATCAGCATGCTGGCCCAGGACAAGGAGGAGATGAAAGTACTGTATAGCAACCTTTTGTTTTAAAAAATAACCATCAGTGGGCGCATGGGTAGCTCACCTGGTAGAGTGTGCGCTCAAGTTTTTTTTTTCCTCGACACAGTGGCCGCGGGTTCGACCCTGACCTGCAGCCCTTTGCTGCATGTCTTCAGCTGTCCTATAAAAATAAAGGCCTAAAAAGTGGCCAAAAAAATAATCTTTAATAAAAATAACCCTCATTTCAGCCATTGTTTCTCTATTGTCCATCAGGCGAAGCTGGCAGAGCTGCAGGATCTGGTGATGAGGCTGGTGGCTGAGAGGAATGACTGGTACAGCCGCTACACCGGAACCTTAGCCAGCGCAGGCACAGTGAACCCCGACCTGCTTCCTGTTGGGGAGGATCACACTCACCCAGAGCACCAAGCACATACACACACAAAGCTTAATGCTGTCAGCGGAGCAGGTAGGCACAATACGCAATACTCTATGTGCACTTTAGCTGTCCCTGCTACATCATAAATTAATGCAAAGACAATTAGACACTGGTCTATGTGTTCAGAGTATATATATATATATATATATATATATATATTTATTTATTTAATGTATCGTCATCCTGCTGCTCGTCCTCTCTCTCTGCTGCAGAAGCAATGGAAGTCATTCCTCTGTCAGAACCCACTACAACCCTGGAAGCCCCATCGTCCCAGATGCTGTCGAGCGGGTCAGTCCAGACAGACTCCAAGGCCCCGGGGCCCAAAGAGGACGGCACAGCCCAGCAGATCATGCAGCTGCTCCATGACATCCAGAACCCACAGGGGGCACCAAGATCACCCCCCTTCCTCGGGGAGAACCCTTGCATCCCCTTCTTCTACCAGCCTGACGAACAGGATGAAGTCAAAATCCTGGTGGTGTGAGAGGTGTGAGAGGTGTGTGTGTGTGTGTGTGTGTGTGTGTGTGTGTGTGTGTGTGTGTGTGTAAATTGGATGTGTTAAAGTCTAGGGCATATTAAACACCACAGTATACCATGTTCGTAGCTTGTTGGTCATATCCACAAACACTTGTCACTGATATGTGAGCGTCTTTGACCCACTTACATAAAAATGCCCTCTCTCTGTGTGTTGGCAGTAATGTGTGCATGGTTAAATAGAGCGTATTTTCAGTTTGGTTTTTGTCTATGATGCTCTTCCCAGAGAGATAACCAGTATTCCTTAACGCAATCTGATTATTCTCCATACCACCATTTTTCATCCCCCCCCCCCCCCCCCCCCCCCTCTCATCTCCCATTTTACACATAAGTGCAATAAAGGGGCTTTATATTCTGTCCCCTTGCTGATACAGTACTTAAAGAGCTGTCGAAAATGATTAGCCTTGTGTGCAACTTAATCTTAGTTATACACAATTCACTGTACAAATGCCAAAAATGAGCATCACGTTTGAATGTAATGCGAATATTTACCCGTATGTTTGCGTAATGTGAGGAGAATTGATGATGGTGAAAGGGTGCATGAGGAGAAGAGATGTAGAGAGAGATGTAAGTTAAAGTCAAAGAAAGACACTGAGTGCACATAATAGCTTTTGAACTGTAGGCTCTGTTATGATTTCAAAGTCGAGCTCTCTAGTTGCATGATGAGGTTCAGAAAGATGGAGGCAGGTGTCGCAGTTTGGTACTGTTCCTAAAACAACCTTTTTGTCTTTGTCCTCCAAACGCTGAAAATAAGTCTTGTTAAATGTTGCGATATGTTAATATGTGAAACATTTGTATTGTGATGTCAAACTTCCTGTTAGACTGAGAGAATTCCCCATTGTTATGAGAAGGTGGTTTCTAAAGTCATTGAAGGGATAGATGCAATTTAAAGACCCCATGAAAAAAACAAACACATTTTAGTCAAAGAGATTAAGGCATTATTTTTTTAGAGTGTAATTCAGATAAATAATAGAGCTTGGGGTGCTGTGCTTCAGGCTGCTTTCCACATTATTGTTTTTTCAAGTTCTACTTTTTCTTTGTCATTAGCATGATAGATACTAAGGTGCGATAGCTAGAGAAAGTTACAGGAAAAATGGTGTTGAAATCTCTTTATCTGCACTCATAATTCATGGCCTCATCACAAATGTCTACACACTTTTTTTCTCCATCATCAAAGCTGCTCATCCATAACTGAGTCCTAACTTCAATTTCATGGGGTCTTTAAGTTTCTAAACAAACTGACACTATTGAGTAGAGCCTATTCTTTTCTGTTACATTTGCTTGTAGTTCCACATATCAAAGATGAATCAATGCACATCCTTTACAACTGGACTGTGTGAGTGTACGTGATGCGTGTGTGTTTCCTCTTCAGCCGAAGTTGCATCTGTTGTATTTTTTGTAGAGTTCTATCAGATTATATAAGAATGATTGCACTAAAACTGTACAAAGCTTCTCATTCAGCTCTGTCCTCTGTGGCTGGTTGGACAGTGACGTTTCTAACTAAACTTGCTTAATAATTCCTGTTGAGGAAAAAGGGAATCCTATGAAGCCGCACTCTTTAAGCTGAGGGTTCCAGTTGAAGCAAATTAATTGAAGGTGTGTGTGTGTGTGTGTGTGTGTGTGTGTGTGTGTGTGTGTGTGTGTGTGTGTGTGTGTGTGTGTGTGTGTGTGTGTGTGTGTGTGTGTGTGTGTGTGTGTGTGTGTGTGTGTGTGCGCCCAGTGTTGCACTCGCAGGATGAATTCTAAATAAGAATAGAAGGTGGCATTAATGAGATTGCTCAGTTCAAAAGGTCGTGATGTTATTCCCAAAAGTGTGGACCAATCAGAATTTGAGAAAATGAACAACTCTTTCCAGAACTTCACACATTTATGTTCATATTAATTTAGTAACTTGTATTGGCAACACTCCTATGGGCATTGGAAACAAGAAATAAGGTAGGATCCCAACATTGAGATCCTACCAAATTCCTTGTTTACTTTTTCTTAAACTTAAGACGTGGCAGGTGTCTAGCCTTAAGGGAGAGATGCTCATATTCACAAATGTAGATTGGAGGATGGATTAATTGATCAACAATGAGCTCTTTCCTTTTGCAACTAAAAACCATAGCTATGCTCTCGCAGCTATTTTTCCCATTCAGATGAAATTATGGCAGAGGCCTTTGGTTTTTAAGAGTCTTTCCATGATTTTAATATGCAAAGACATGAGGGTCTCACTGCGAGTCATACAAAAATCCCACAGACTACTTTTGGAGGTATTTTAACCTTCTCATTTGGATGTCATTGAATTTTAAGATCCTCTCTGTTGTGTTTACTTTAAGGTAGCACACATTTGTAAGTTATTATTGCACACTTGATATGTATCACTAACTGCAACAGGACAGAAAGCATTAGTGCAAATTTTGGTATTTTAAGCAAAATGTAATATGTAGGGGCCATATATACTTGGTGTTTTTTACAGGCAAAGTAAACAGCGCTGTGTTCACCCTAAACCACAGCACTTTGTTAGGAACTGGTGGTTTTTGAATACATTTACCTAATCATTCTTGATTTTAAAAATTCCTCGCTTCTTAGCATTATGTCACTTTTTGGTTTCCTTTGAAACATGCCACAAAATATGATTTTATTTTATTTTTCGTTAATTTTGTTTCTTTTGTCAGACGAAGAGGTAAATATACAATAAAATCCTTTTATTGTTGTTTCGGGGCTTGTAAAATAACAAATAAGACGATATGGATACAATTACTTCCCACACTCTAATTCACTGTTAAATATGTTTTGTGTGATTGAAACAAATAGCAAGGAACCATTTATTGTCTTTACTGTAAATGAGGTGGTGTATATACTGTAACTGTGTAACATATTGTATATTCATTATGCCTGGTGTGTGGGGGAAAGCTGCTCTGCCATGTTTACTGGCAGTGTGGACTGTGTGTCTGAAAGTGAGCTCCGAGTCAAGGCCTTGGCGGTTACTGACTGGCTGTGATGATTTAATACAAAGATTGACTAAAAAAGCGAAAATGTTCTATTTATTTGGAATAAGTTAGTATCTCAACTAATCAGTTTTAATGTAAAATAGAAGCGACGGGTGGAAATGAAGGATCATTCAGAGAACTGATTTGTTCGAGGGCTGCTTCTGACAGAAGCTTTCTGAATAGTTTTTTTCCTTGAGTAATATTTTCTCCCTTTCTCCTGAATAAAACTGATTGAGCAACTTGAACACATTGTGTCTCGATTTCTTAATTATTTTGATACTTTCGATAATGTTGGCAGTAAAGAAACAGCAGGCAGTTTGACTTGTCAGAGTAGGAAAAGCACAAGTGTTGCTAATAACATTAACAAGGGCGCCATCGTGTTACATGCACAGTAACAAAGCAGCTAAATAGAGTTCAGCCATCGTTTATGTGATTATTAACACCTGTGCTTTTCCTACTGTGACAAAAGCACAATTACATACCAAACGATAAACAATCATTATTAAATGCTCTGAGAAACCCATTTTGGCTATGCCATTTTTAAACAATCTCATATATTACTAAACAGCTTTTTCTGTTCAGGGGATCAATGTGGAATTCCTTACCTACGCAACTCAAACTGGATCTTGACATATCATTTTAAACTTAAACTAAAAACAGTTTTAAAAAAAAAAGGATCAGTCATGTAGCTATGAACGATCTGGTGCTTCTTGTTTTATGGTGCTTTATTGTATTAGTTGTGTTAGTAGTTATGTCTTGTTTTGTCTATTTTTTTGTTGAGTCTTGTGTTTTTAATGTACGTACCTATTGTTGAGTGTGTTTTGCACTGTCTATGTATTTGTTGTTGAGTTTTATGTCTTTTAAAGGCCCATCTAGAGACATGCATTGCAAATCAGCGAAGCTATAAACGTTGTGGTGTGTGGCATTAGTTTATGCTACATAATTGTCCCTATACAAATAAACATTAAATATACAATTGACAACATTATTTTTTTCTGAGTTTGGTAGATCCAGATTTCAAACACATAATTGATCAAAAAATGTGCCGGAAGGTTTGGGGTTACTAGATGTTTTTGTTGCTCCTTTAAATTTCAATTCAGTGCCTGGTTAGCTCACCTGGTAGAGCGGGCGCCCATATATAGAGGTTTAGTCCTCAGCGCAGCGGCCACGGGTTTGACTCCGACCTGCGGCCCTTTGCTGCATGTCATTCCCCCTCTCTCTTAAAAGTCTAAGCTGTCCTATACAATTAAAGGCCTAAAATGCCCCAAAACGTTATCTTTAAAATTCAATTCAGTTCACCTCCCTCACCAAATCCAGTGTGGATGTTCTGCTAATGCTGTTTACCACCATAAAGAACACATAAAGGAAACTTCATTCAGTACACGGAGGTTTTTAATGTGTTGACAAAGCACAGTAGTCCTGCGGCGTAAAATCATTGTTCCATCCACAGCAGTTTAAACAAGACGCAGGACCTGGTTGTTGCAGGACTTCACACATTCACACTGTCCCTTTCTGCTCTTCTACACATAGAGAGAAACAAGAAAAGAAAAAACAAAACAAAAACCTCTCTGCTACCAGCTAGAGTATCAAACAACCTGGCAATGTCCATATATATATATATATATACTGCATCACACATTTTTATGTTTTTCAAATATTTCCTTATACACATAGTCATTGATTCATAATAATTTAAATATTCAGCAGACTAAATTCTCTAGACAGTGGAAGTACAATTCTCATAAGATGCACCACACATATAAATAATAACACATTAAGATATGTCCATATTTACTGTTAAATAATAAGTAGAATATGCTTTGTTGTGTTTCTGTTGCAGTCGTGGAGTACTAAGATGCACAAGGGGTCACTGAAGTGTTTTTTTTAAATGGTTAAAGTTACATCAGTTTAGGTTCAGAGGCTGGTGGGTTGCTTATTTTTGTTTGGGGTCGAAATACAACACATCACACTGACAGTTCAGTTGCAGAACAGTTAAAAAGAATGGTTGAACTCACAGGCTCTCGGACAGCAATGTGAGGGGGAAACAGGAGGAGCGTTTTGATAGTTTTATGCATAGACTGTGGCTGTTTTCATGTTCTCACTCACCCACGTGGCCACTGAGAAGGAAGAAAAGAAAAGAAATGAGGAAAAAAAAAACAGTAAATACATGCTGATCATAAACCTGGATAAAATTCTAAAGGTTTTCCCAGTCAGTATATCAGAGGATTAGATGCATAATGTGATTGGAACTGACTTAGAAACACTCCAAATATTTGACACCTTTCCCATTAGGGACCTCATTCCCTCTGAATAAAAAGGATGTATGAGGAGCTATCGAACAGTCTCTGGGTGCGAGACACCCAGGCCACAGATTCCCTTCCTCTCAGTTGACATGTACTCTGATTCTTGTGTGACTGGTGTCATGCAGTTGTCTGTAGAAGGATATTCCAGATATTGCACTTTCTATTTAGATCCCGCCTCGATAAGATAATGCATTGACAAAGTTTTTGTGATGAGGAGGAAAGTGGGAAAAGGGCCATGGGAGGTGCCTCTTTGAGCCAAAAAAAAGAAAGAAAAAGATTGGGAAACCATTTTCATTGTTGCATAGGTTCTGTGGAAGCACAGACAACAGCGTTTTCGAGAGGTGGTTGTGACACAGTTATGTGAACTATTTGGCTGTTCACTCAGAATGACTCTACTACACAAGAAAGTTATGACCCAGGTGAATTTAGTGACAGTGAGGCCTTTCGGATACTACAACAGATGATTGATTCAGTCCTAATGCAAGGGGAGGAGGAAGAGCAGCAGCTCCTGTCTGTCCAGGTATCTGGGAGCGAGGAGTCTGTGATCCTTTTACCCCTTATTTCGTTAAACACACAAGTGACCGAATTTTCTTTTAAAGAAATCATGAAAAAAAAAACATAAAAGAAACATATGATAAACAAATGTTAAAAAGAGGAAAGAAATAAGTCAGTCAGCAGCCAGAATATCCATTGGAAAGACTGGAGTATAATGTAATACTCAATGGCAAAGTGTCATGCTCAGTATGCAAATGTCTCCCACCTTAGGTTTAATAGCAGGAACACATATTCTGTATGTCTTTGCTTGTATTTATACAGTATATGTGTGTGTATTTATGTAAGCAGTGTGCATGCACATGTGGGCATACACTCAAAAATGTATCAATTATTTTATATTCTCTAAATAGTTTATTTAAATTCTGAGGGGAGGGGTGCAGCATGTTCGTATGTCAGTCATGCAGGTGTGTTTCAAGTATTCTGCGTCTCTGTGTGAAACAGAGGTGTGTGTGTGTGTGTGTGTGTGTGTGTGTGTGTTTGTGTGTGTGAGACTTGTAAGGGAAAAGTAGGAGCAGGAGAAGGGAGCCGGCTCAGGTCGGGTATGGCAGAAAACGACAGGAAGGTGGCACTGTTGTCCATGGCCTCTCATCTGGAGGTGGGATGGACAGATGGAGAGGGGGAGGAGCTCAGAGGTCTAGTGGGTTGGAGAAGGTGGGGGTCTCCGACTGCCATGGACACACAAACACACAGGAACAGATGCATAGAAGAGAGGATGGAAACAGGTTGGATTAGTGTTTTCGAGGTGTTTGCAGTCTTCATTTAAACTTTAAGTTAGGTTTTATACTTACATGTCGTTATTTCAGGGCCCCTATGTGTTAATCATGCACATACACATAAATACAGTACTTTTAACCACTTATATCATAAGATACCACATTGAAGGAAACCTGAATACACAACCAACATTACAAAGGTATCAGGATCAGTTAGCATGGACACAATGCAGGTAATGTATGTTTTCACAAGATGATTGACAAGTAAGCATACATTTTGGGAAGTTTGACTGGTTAGTTGGAAGTTGGCTTAGCTTAGCATAAAGACCGTAAAGAGTCTTGGCTACTTTACACTTTGGTATTTGTACAAATTAAACAAACGAGATATAACGTGTTAATTAGTGAGCTTTAAAAGGGGCTGGTAGGTGAATTTTGTTATCTTTGGGCAGGGCCAGGCTAACTGTTTCTCCCTACTTACCTAACTGGCTGCTGGGAGTAGCTATTTACTGTACAGATATTTATGTTATCGATCTTCTCATCTAACTCTCGGCAAGCCTATTTCCCAAAATGATTTAACTATTTTTTCTGAAGTTTCTTACCCTGTTTAGCTTGTTTTTTAAATGAAGCAGTGTCTACTCGCAACCCCTTTTCACAGGTTGCATATATCTATAAATTGCAACCAAAGAGACAATGGTCCCCTGGGCACAGACATGCAAAAGGCCCCACCTCACCAACATAGGAGCACGACTTTATAGTTGTTTGTAGTTTGTTGTCTCTTTGTGGTCATTTTGTGTGTCTTTGTAATTTTTTTGGTTTGTGGTTGTTGTGCAACTATTCATAGTCATTTTGGGTCTTTATGTGTCTCTTTACAGCAGTTTTGCATCTCTTTGTAGTCTTTTTGTGTCTCTATGTTGTCTTTTTGTGTCTCTATGTAGTCGTTTTATGTTTCTTTGTGGTCATTTTGAATCTCTTTGTGCTCGGTATGAGTCACTTTGAGTGACATTTTGTAGGTGAAGGCCAAGGGTCCCCTGGCACTTGGGCCCCTGGGCCTGTGCCCAGTAGACCCGTTCAGTAATCCATCCATGAATATTCCCCTTTCAGATTGTTTTATTTAAATTGGTTTTAGAGGCCTGAAAAGCAAAAAACGATCCCTTATTTCCCTAGAAAAAGGCCCGGTTGAGAATCACCAGCAGTGCTACCTGCACACTCGCTAAATTGCCAACTGAATGTTGATATTGACAGATGCCATGACTTTGAACAACAACATCAGACACTCAAGAGACAGGGATGAGTGGGATGTTATGGCATTCATACGTCACATACAGTACAACACTAACACAAACGATAATAATCTTTACGTTTTGGACAGTTGAATCTTGTCTAACCCGTTGCTGCTGTAATGTGAGAAAATTTCACAAAACTCCACAAGACACTTTTACACATCCTGACATACTGAATACCCCTTCAATAAAAAAATCAGCATTGACTCCAAAATCAGCTCAAACACTGATGCAAACAAACACACACACACACACACACACACACACACACACACCGTCTGAACTGGGTGTGTGTTTGCCCATGCAGCGCTCTGAGAAGAGAAAAGAAAAGTGAGAAAAAGAAAATGGCATGCAGTGAAAAGATGCCTCCTGAGAGGAAGAAAAAGAAGGAAAGTGGTCATGATGATGATGATGATGACGATGATGATGATGATGATGATGATGATAATGATGGTGGACAGTACCCAACGTACCAGAAACGTTAGTCCTCATTGGTCAGTGATAGTGATTCTGTAGAAGGAACCATAGTCATGTGTGGGGACAGAGGTGTAGTGAGGAAAATAGGGATGAAGAGGAGGAAGAGAGAAAATGAGTGCAAACGGTTACAGTGCAGGAAATGACCAATGTCACATGTGCTCAGCTCTCACTTAGGACAGACCATAATACGAGATGGAAAAAAATCTGTTCACTACTGAGGATTTTGAGTAAGAGTTTTTGTGTCCATCTAATTTTTGAGTCTGCATTTGCCAGTGAGAGCTTTGCCCAGCAACGTTAGTGTCTCCTACTTCAAAGGAGGCAAGCTGCTACTCAATCAATAGGCCCAGGATAAAGAAGTTAGCTAGCTCACGAACACAGACAAGCACAAGGCAGACACAGTTAATGGAGAATAGAAAAGAAAAACGCTCATTCCAGTCACTGACTTTTCTTAAAGAAAGGCACACAATTCTTAACTATTCAGATGAGGACAGAAGTGAGGTGGGCGTAAGCTAGGAATAGTGGAGTGTTATATATCATTGGTGATGGTTGACAGCGTGTTGAAAGTTCAAAGTGGTGGCAGAAAGGTACCAACAAGTTACCCAAACAACTCTTTACCCAAACCAAGAGAAAAAAAGAGGAAAATAGTCCACTGACCATGAGTTTTATCACTGTCTATCCATCTATTTAGGGATCTCTATCAATCTATTCGTCTATTCATCTACCCTCTATCACAACCATAGCTCTCCACTTTCATTTACCTCCTTTATCCCCTCATCCAGGTGTCTTCACATCCCCCTTAGTAACAGAGAGTATCCACACTTCAGGTTGGATAGCTTGGCATAATATTGTAAGTAATGGTTTGGATGTTAAAATTTGTGTAAAACCTACTGAAACGTACTTTAAAATATGCTGGTGTGAGGAAGGTTTGTTTGTTTGAAAGGCCTCTCCTGTTTTCACTCACCTGGGCACACTTGGGGGTGCACGGTTAGGCCGGGAGGGCACGGTGGGTGGTGGCCCACTGTAAGGGTCCGGAGATGCCCCTGGGCGAGACGGGACTGGGGGTCCCCCAGCGGGAGGAGGCCCAGGTGGAGGCCCACGAGAGACCGGGCGGCCCGGAGGTCCCGGTGGAGCCCTGCGGTTTGGAGTTGGACTGGTGGCTGGAGACCTGGAGGAGAAGGGACAAGACATAAACCATTGCACTAACAAACATGAAACAACCAATCTGATAATAGTATGCAAAGCTCATATTTTAAATGAATTAAATAATTATTTTGAAAATAATAACTTCAAGGGTAAAAAAAAGAAAACATCTCCTCCCACCAAACATTCCCCACACAGCCTCTAATGCTCTTCCTCTGTCTATTCTCGTCATCCCTTACCTTCCTCCGGAGCCACTCCGCTGCACCTGCAGCCAGGAGTCATCCACGGGAGGTGGCATGGTGGTG